>NC_000080.6:16222500-16512500 GCF_000001635.26 Mus musculus
TTGGTCTTCTTGACAATGTCCTTTGCCTTACAGAAGCTTTGCAATTTTATGAGGTCCCATTTGTCGATTCTTGATCTTACATCACAAGCCATTGGTGTTCTGTTCAGAAAATTTTCCCCTGTGCCCATATGTTCGAGGCTCTTCCACAATTTCTCCTCTATAAGTTTCAGTGGCTCTGATTTTATGTGGAGGTCGTTGCTCCACTTGGACTTGAGCTTTGTACAAGGAGATAAGAATGGATCAATTTGCATTCTTCTACATGCTAGCTGCCAGTTGAGTCAACACCATTTGTTGAAAATGTCATTTTTACACAGGATGGTTTTAGCTCCTTTGTCAAAGATCAAGTGACCATAGATGTGTGAGTTCATTTCTGGTCTTCAGTTTAATTCCATTGATCTGTCTGTCACTGTACCAGTACCATGAAGTTTTTTATCACAATTGCTTGGTAGAACACCTTGAGGTCAGGGGTGGTGATTCCACCAGAGGTTCTTTTATTGTTGAGAGGAGTTTTTGCTACCCTAGGTTTGTTATTCCAGAAGAAATTGCAAATTGCCCTTCCTAACTCTGTGAAGAATCGTTGGAATTTTGATGGGGATTGCATTGAATCTGTAGATTGCTTTTGGCAATGTAGCCATTTTTTACTATATTATCCTGCCAACCCATGAGCAGGGGAGATCTTTCCATCTTCTGATACCTTCATGAATTTCTTTCTTCAAAGACTTGAAGTTCTTATCATACAGATCTTTTACTTGTTTGGTTAGAGCCACACCAAGGTATTTTATGTGTGACAATTGTAAAGGGTGTTATTTCCCTATTTTCTTTCTCAGCCTGTCTATCCTTTGTTAAGTTCTCTATTACCACTGATTTGTTTGAGTTAATTTTATATCCAGCCACTTTGCTGAAGTCATTTATCAGCTTTAGAAGTTCTCTGGTGAAATTTTGGGGGTCACTTATATATACTATCATATCATCTGCAAATAGTGATTATTTTGACTTATTTCTTTCCAATTTGTATCCCTTTGATCTACTTTTGTTGTCAAATTGTTCTGGCTAGGACTTCAACTACTATATTGAATAGGTAGGGAGAGAGTGGGCAGCCTTGTCTAGTCCCTGATTTTAATGGAATTGCTTCGAGTTTCTCTCCACTTAGATTGATATTGGCTACTAATTTGCTGTATATTGCTTTTATTATGTTTAGGTATGGGCCTTGAATTCCTGACCTTTTCCAAGACTTTTATCATAAAAGAGTGTTGGATTTTCAAATGCTTTCTCAGCATCTGAGATGATCATGTGGTTTTTTTTCCCCCTTTGAGTTTGTTTATATAGTGAATTACATTGAAGGATTTCTGTATATTAAACCATCCCCAAAATCCTGGGATGAAACATATTTGATCATGATGGATTATCATTTTGATGTGTTCTTGGATTCTCTTTGTGAGAATTTCATTGAATATTTTTGCATTGATATTCATTACAGAAATTGGTCTGAAGTTCTCTTTTGTTGTTGGTTTTTTGTGTTTTAGATATTAGAGTAATTGTGGCTTCATAGAACAAATTGGGTAAAGTACCTTCTGTTTCTATTTTGTGGAATAATTTGAGGAGTATTGGTATTAGGTCTTCTTTGAAGGTCTCATAGAACTCTGCACTAAACCCATCAGGTCCTGTGCTTTTGCTTTGGGGGCGGGGTTGGGAAACTGTTTCTATTTCTTTAGGGGATGTGAGACTGTTTAGATCGTTAATCTGATCCTGATTTAACTTTCGTACCTAATATTTGTCTAGAAAATTGTCCATTTCATCCAGATATTCCAGTTTTCTTGAATATAAGCTTTTCTATTAGGATCTCAGAAGATTCTGTTGTTATGTCTCCTTTTTTCCTTTTTGATTTTGTTAATTAGGATACTGTCCCTATGCCCTCTAGTTAGTCTGGCTAATGGTTTATCTATTTTGTTGATTTTTCTTAAAGAACCAGATCCTGGCTTGGTTGATTCTTTGTATAGTTCTTTTTGATTCCACTTGGTTGATATAAGCCTGAGTTTGATTATTTCCTGCTGTCTAATCCTCTTGGTTGAATTTGCTTCCTTTTGTTCTAGAACTTTCAGGTGTGCTGTCAAGCTGCTAGTGTATGCTCTCTATAGCTTCTTTTTGGAGGAACTCAGAGCAATGAGTTTTTCTCTTAGGACTGCTTTCATTGTGTCCCGTAAGTTTGGGTATGTTGTTTCTAGCACCCTTCCTAACTCACTGAGTCATCTTTCTAAACCATGTGTACTTTCTAAAGTGAGTGACTAGCCCTTTCTCTCAAGACAGCAATCTCCTGGCAGGGAACCTAAGGGATCCCTGACTACTATGAATCACTTCAGCTTGTGTGAGAATTAACCCACTACTCTTCTTCTCTATTCTCTTTTTTAAAGTAATGAACAGCTCCACTCCCCACCCCCAACCTTTGGTCCAGAAGTTGAAAGCTACAGGACTTTCCTTCCCACAATCCCTCAAGCCCTTCCTTTCCAACTTGGGCCCTGCAGAATGGCTTCCACAAAGAAGGGTGGCAAGAAGAAGGAGGGCCATTCTGCCATCAATGAAGTGGTGACCCAAGAATATACCATCAACATTCACAAGAAGTGTTCTCCTCAGGCACTCATAGAAATTCAGAAGTTTGCCATGAAGGAAATGGGGACACCAGATTTGTGCATTAACACCAGGCTCAATAAAGCCATCTGAGCCAAGGAAATAAGGAATGGTCCATATCGCATCCAAGTACATTTGTACAGAAAACATAATGAGTATGAGGATTCACCAAACAAGCTCTACACATTGATAATTTATGTGCCTGTTACCACATTTAAAATCTACAGACAGTCAATGTGGATGAGAACTAACCTCCTGAATGCCAAATAAAGTTGCAGCTCTGCCAAATAAATAAATAAACAAACAAACAAAGAGGTCTTCATTGATTTCTTATTGTGTCACATACTATCCCAGGTGATGGAATGACAAATGTGTGTGTGTGTGTGTGTGTGTGTGTGTGTGTGTGTGTGTGTGTGATTTATATTCTTTGCTAAAAATCTTTATTTTTGTCCCTATCACGAGTCATCTAAAAAGGGGGAGTCAAACAAGATGAGCTCCATTGTGATCAAGTCCCTGTCAACTGTAGGGCTTATAAAGAACTCCTAACATCACTAGAGCCACGGCTCACCTTAGATTATGGAAGAAGACAGGGTGCATTGCTCTCCCTTTGTCCTTTTGAGGGAAACCAGAAGTGGAATTTTCTGATTTCTTTGGAGACTCTGTTGTGTCATGTGACTTTTTTTTTTTTTTTCCGGAAACTACCATTATGAGAGGATGTTTTTTCTGAAGCTGACTCATGGGAGGATGGTGTTTTTCTGGAGGCTGCCTGAGAAAGGGGCATATGTTTTGCTAGACTGGATGCTTGAGAGAACTTGTGGTGTTTGTAAAGGATATAAATACAAACCAATGGACAGTGGATGATACTGGATGGTATTGGTATGCTTTGCCACTTTTTGCTGGTCATGGTTGGGCTTTATTGATGCTGGTCATTTCAAATGATGCCGGATGGTATTGGTACACCTTACGATTCTTTGTTTGTCATGTCGTGACTTCATAGAGAAAATGTACCGAAAATCTTTGGTGGTGTTCCAGAGGCTTCTTGACACACCCTCAGACTTGGGCTAATTGGCAGAACCTCGTGCTCTCTTTTGGATTTACCTGCCTTTGCTGATTCATAAGTGGTGTTTGTGAGTCTTCCGGCTGCTGATTAGTGAATGGTGTTTGCAAGTGGACCAAGCTGCCACTGCTGACTCATGTAAACTAAACTGCTGAAGTCCTGACAAGGCAGATTGGATTTGTTCCAAAGAAATATTTCTAAAAAGGTCTACATTCTTCTTTTCTCTGTTAACCTTTGTTTTCCACTATCTCTAGTGGTGGGCTAGAAGGGAGGTTAAAACATTTAAGAACCCTTATAGGTTTTGAGCAATCTAAGCCTATAGAAATCCATCTGGTTTTCAACCCCAGATGACTGTGTTCAATATCTACATGGTAACTATGTGATAAATCAAGACTATCTCTGCTCTCTAGAAGAAATATGAAGCAAAGAAGACACCAATTGAGAAGGCTTTCCAAACATATGTGTGACTTGGCAGGCATGCATGTCACCAGTGTGAACTATCCTTTCAGTGTGTGTTTCATACAGGGATTACTTGTGATTCACCCCACCACCACCACCATCCTGATAGACTTAAACAAGTATTATAGTGTACCACAGCGTCACCCACAGATGTGAAGACAGACAACTGGAATTTATTTGTGAGAAGAAAAATATTGCTATCAAGCATCTCATGAACACCTTTAACCTCAGTTCCCAGGGATCCAAAGCTATCTTTCAGACTCCTTTGAAACCTGCATTATTCAAACATGCACTTAACCATACAGACATACACATTCACGTAAATAAACCACAAAATATTTTAGTGGAATTATGAAATTAAAAGAATGGGGCCCAGTCTCCTGACACATAAAGTTACATTTCTTTTAAACCTCCAAAGGTCTCACATTTAACTCAGTTCAATAAAAGTTTGAACTGTGAATCACTCTTTTCTGTCTACATTCCTATTTTGATATTGTATATAAGTGTAGAAAAAAAAGAAAGAAAGAAAATGCCGAAGAAAAGCAGAGCCTTAATATTAGGTCTTTAGCCTTTCTTTTAGATGTTAATCACATTACTTCCAGAAACACACAATAGTGCCAAATCTTTTTTTTTTTTCCATCTTGAGTTGGTTTCTCAATATATTTGCTGTCAGAGTGAAAATTTTGTGCCTCCCACGTGGAGACTAAAATTCCAAACAATGGCTGCTGACAAATTTCTCTTGTTTGTGTCCTGAAGTCCACAAAGAAAATGGATTTTCCTACCAGCTAAAATTAAATACGATTGTTGCAAAAATTGAAATGCATCAAGCATCTTTAACAGAAAACAGTAAGCTTTCTTGCCTTGTTATTGCACCAGTAATCATATTGTCCAAAACCAATTATAATGATATAGCCTTCCTAAAAAGTAATACCCCACAGACTATGCACAGTATCAAAAACATCAGGAAATGTGGATAGAGATATATGGGTTGACATCTGAGAAGAGACACTGAGGGAAAGAACACTGAGGATCTGGAAAGGTGATACAGGCCCAAGACAGACAAAGGGGGACATCCTAGGTGTTCTAGTTAGTATTTCTGACAAGCTCCATTCTACCCCCAGGAAGACTTAGAGATTTGAAACAGGCAACATGTGCTGTGTCTCATGCCTCCACGGCTCCATACCCATCAGGGTGTCAATATGAACTTACTTTCAGTCACAGCCAGCTTGTAGGTTCCCTATGAAGTTGTTGGCCAGCAATGGGTCAGCAGAAACATCTCAAAGGCCTCAGCTCTGCTTCACATACTCTTCTTTCTTCTAGAAAGCTGGAATTGTAATTTGCAAGGCAGTAACACAGAACAACCCATGCAAGGCTACCTCGTGTTCAGGATTAGAAATGATGACCACCACAGGCATTGCATGTCACTAACCAATGCCACCAGTCATCCTTTTCAAACTTCCATTTCAAAGTCCTTAAGTACAGAGGTAGGAAGCTAGCCGATTACAGTGATAGATTTCCCAACACGGGAAAATGCCTGGTCTGTTGTCGACTGTCACTGTCTGCTTGGCACATACATGGAAATTATGTTCTTTGTCTTTGGGATTTTGCTTTTGAGTTTTAGAGACTCAAGCTCACAGTGTAGTCCCGGTTGGCCTCAACCCCCAGTATTCCTCAATTCCCTCAGAACCAGAGATCACAGATGTTCACTGCTGTGTTCAGCTGGGGCCCATGCTCTTCAGCGGTTTCACCTGCTCTAGCTCTATTTTGCATGTTGCTGTATTCTTAATGGCAAATGACATAAAGGACATACCAAGAGAATATAAGGAAGATGCTATCTATGTCTGCAGGACTTCATTGTCCTCTAGTCTACAATCATCATATGTCCAAAAGATCCTTGGGATGACCACATGCTTGGTAGGCAAATTTCCTGCCTCTTGACTCTCACAGTATCTTGCTCTGGTCATGGGAAACATACAAGGAAAGGACTATGTGTGTTGAGTCTATATTTTTGCACTGAAATCGCTGTGAGAAAACAGACCTCTAAGAATTGGGTCAACATCATGTCCTCAGACTGAGGCAGAACAGATGGCCTGTGGGTCTGATTCTCAAACCATGTCTGACTGGCCAGTGTATCTGTGAGTCAGAAACAAATGTGTCTGGTATGTAGCTCCAGTTATATGCCCATTACACAGAAAAGTCAACGTGTGTTAAAGTAGAGGATGAAGGGAAGCAAGGGCACAAACATCAGCAGTCAAGGATGCTCAGTGCTTCTACTGAATCTTGCTTAACACATGAACTGTCGGGAAGGAAGTGCTCCTTTCTCCTCCCAAACTTACAAGCATCTGCCCCAGAATATCTTTAATCATTTATTTATTTATTTATTTATTTATTTATTATAAGCCTTGGTGTTTTGACTGCATGTATGTCTGTGTAAGGGTGATGGGTCCTCAGGGACAGAAGTTACAGACAGTTGTGAGCTACCATGTGGATGCTGGGAATTGAACCCAGGTCCTCCAGAAGAGCAGCCAGGGCTTTTAACTGCTAAGCCATGTCCCCAGCCCCTGGAATTCCTTTTCTCTCAGTTACATTCTGACTGCAGATGTTGCTTATTGGATTGTAGCTGTTGTTGTGGCCACTCAGTAGAAGAGTGCTTTGCATTTATTTTTATTAGTGTAGCAGGATAAATTAGTGTTTGAAATTCTGTAAGAGTTTCATATTTTCATCTGTTCACTGGAAATTAATATGCAAGAAAAAACTCAAAGTGTTTTTTTGTTTGTAGTTTCCTCCAAAGGGTAATGAGAAAAATAATTTAAGAAATATAAAGCAATATCTAGACACTAAAGAATTACTTGTGAGCACTGGGACAAAAACGGTCTTGCATTTACAACTTTGCCTATGAGTAACAGCTGATAATAGCCCTCATTAAACATTCTAATTATCTACTGACTGGCTCCTTTCCAGATTCAAATTATAGCAAGCCTGAGCTAACTGAATGAAGGGCAATCAGTTCAGTTTACTGTTGGGATATGATTGATCAGGATCATCGATGACATAACCACTTGAGAAAGATGAGGTGCTTCCAGTCAGAGAAGAAAGCAGATGTTTCTCTTGGTTAGAGATGCTTCACAGGGAGACCAGGCAGGATGCTCTTGAGTCAAGATTGGAAACTTGGCTTAACTGATGTTTTATCTGTACAACTATCACTCCAAAGACATCACTTATGAGCTGACTTACACATTGGAATTAATAACAATACTGGCTACATCTAGAAAAACTGCTATGCCAGATATAAGTCTGTGTGTAAGTATATAAATGTATGTATATGTGTATGTGCATGTGCATGTATGTGTGCATGTATGTGTGTATGTGTGTGTATGTGTGTGTGTATGTGTGTGTGTATATATGTGTGTGTGTGTGTGTGTATGTGTGTGTGTGTGTGTATGTATGTGTATGTGTATTTTTATTCTGCACGTGATGACTGACTGATGTCTCAAAATGATTCTGATCCTTGGTTTATTTCAATTACAAAGTAAAGATGATTATAAAGAGAAAAATTTGGAAGAAAAGAATCAGACAGGATCATTCATCCAGATAAATCAGATAGATAATCTTGACAATTTGGGCAAAAAAAGACTGATTCCATATGAATATATTTTTTCAATGACCCTAAAATGGTTTTCTGTTCCCTAAAGTAGATACCTACTAGTTCCCTTTTGTATTTGCCATAGAGACAGCAGAGCACCCCCCTTCATTAACCCTGAAGGCAATGGGCAACGGGCAAAGAGACACCTTGTTCGTGGTGGTATTTTTATACCAATCAGGGGCAGAGCAGATGGCAGTCCTTTGTTGGTACTAATTTGATGCCTGGCTTGGTGGCCAATGTTGTGTTATGCCTAAGACTCATAAAAAAACAAATCAATCAAATCAAATCAAATCCAGGCAGTACATCACAGGAGGAAGAAAACAGACAGAGACCTGTGAATACCATGCCACCTACAGACCTGACCTCCAGCTATGATACAGGTGGGCCATAGACACCCACTTGCTGCCATGATGTATAGCAAGGATGGAGGATGTCACCCAGGGCCCCTCAGCCATGTGGCCAGCCTGCAGTGGAAGCCACCACAGTGTGAAAGTATGTGCTGGTCATATGACAGAGAAAATGTGGAGCAGCTTGAGCATTGTGAAGAGATGGAACTGGATGCTCAGTGTGGAGAGGAGTAGCCTGTTATGAGCCCTGCCACCTCAGGTCTTGGTGATGTCCCAGCCCAAGCTGCCACTGAGGGCTATTTCTGAGTCTGTGACTATTCAGCAACAAGGGTCAGTATTGATATCTGTGTCTCAAATTACCACTGGAGAACATGGGGATATCCCTGGTTAGGACATCTCCATTCTTCCAGGGGCTGTACATAGCTGGTCCTGCCCTTCATTGGATGTGGTAATCAGGAGAGCTGGCCCCATCTCTTACTTGCAGGAGCACTCAGAAGAACAGGCTCTGCACCTAAAAAAAAGGCAGCATGGTGGAGCTGGTTCTAGAAGTGGGGTATGGGTGTGCCAACCCTGACAGCACGAGTGTGGGAGAGCTGACACTGCCACTTATCTGCCATGGGGTGGAAGAAATGCAGATAATGCCTCCCCTGCCCCTTGCCACCCCTGGCAGTCAGGAAAGCTGCCCATGGGGTCATGAGCTTGGGAGATCTAGAGTTTAACCTGGTGGTGCTGATAAAGGACAGCCTAAGTCCAACCAGCGCAGCTACTACCCAGGCCCACTTCCAGGGCTCTGAATTGGCACAACCCAAAATCAAACACAATTATCTGCAAACAGTTGTGTTGTGTGAAAGGATCAGTCCTGTTGTTCTAAAACTACAAGATCTCCATGATACAGTGCAATAACTGAATAAACAGGAGGAGCTCCAGTGAGGATCCAATGTTGATGGTGTCACAGAAGCCAGAGAATTTCAACCAGACCAATGGCTCATTGCAATGAGTATTCACAAGTGAAGATGTGCGGACAGATGGATATACTGTAGGATACATGTACACACTGTGGCACACTACAGCTTCCACGATAAGATGTTTTCTATGCTTTGGTTTTGTTGATGTTTGTGTATTTGTGTTATTTTCTGGGGGAGGTGCAAAGGCAAAGGATGAATACGAGGGGACAGTTTGATGAGGAGGACTGGGATGCATGATGTGAATCTCACAAAGAAGCAATGAAGTTTATAAAAAAAGATTCTATCTAGTGGTCAGAGAAATGACTCTGACAAGCAGCACTGAGACAGAGGTGTGTGTTGTTAAGCAGCTCTGGTCAAGGTGTGGACATTGTCTCAGATCCTGTTCTGCAAGGTGTTCCATAGAAGTCCTTAGGGGTCACTCAGGATGCTGCTTCTGTTTCTGGGTGCAGCCTCGACGACCTGTGTCACTGCCCTCAACTGGTAATCTCACTATGAGGCTCTGGTCCTCTTGGAGTTCAAGGTTCAGGACCATGACCAACCTCTGTGCTGCCAGCCTTGAAGCAGGATGAAATAGGTAAGGCAGACACTTCTTGAGTGACTAACATGCCTGACAGAGGCTTTCAGACTTCCTGCCTTTAGTTACCTCATTAGTCCAGGTGAGACAGTGTTTTATAGCAAAGCAGCATTCGTGTGCTATTAGATATTGTGTAAGAATTGAACTTACTATCTTAAATGAGTCTACTTGCCATCTAGAGTGAGAATTGGCAACATATTCTACAAAAGGCAGATAGTAGGCAGGAAAGATGGCTCAGCAGTGAGAAGAGCTTGAATCTCTTACAAATGACCAGAGTTCTGTTCCCAGCACTCATGGCAGGAGCCCCCAAACACCTGTAACTCCAGCTCTGGGGATCTGATGCCCTCTATTGGCCTCCTGGTCACCAACTAGAACATGTATATGTGCATGCATACAGAGAGACATATGTGTCACACACATAAAATAAATCTTTATTTTTAAAAGTAGGCTATAGAAAATGTTGGCTTGGTAACCAAGCTTCTGTGACAAATACCCTGGCTCAAGAGAGATACTCACAGTACATACATAAATGGATGGTGCTGCTCTTGTCATCAATAAAGAACTTCTCTGCTGCTTTCTGCACCTGTTTCATAAAGGAATGCAAATCAAGCTGATATGAGGCAGATTGACAAGATAAATGATACATTTTTTATCATCTATGTTTAGATTAGTTACAGAAAATGTGACTGGAGTTGCTCTTCAGAATCTCCCATTGAAATGTCATCTCAGAGTCGGGAAGACAAAGGGAGTACCCTATGGGAGAAAATTCTTAGGAGGGCGATGGAGAAGGGGAGGAGGAGGAAGAAGAAGAAGAGGAGGAAAGAAGGAAAAAAGGAAGGAAGGAAGAAAAAGAGAGAGAAAGAAAGAAAGAAAAAAGAAAGAGAGAGGGGGGAGGAAGGAAGGAAGGAAGGAAGGAAGGAAGGAAGGAAGGAAGGAAGGAAGAAAAAAAGAAAGAAAGAAAAAGAAAGAAAGAAAAAGAAAGAAAGAAAGAAAGAAAGAAAGAAAGAAAGAAAGAAAGAAAGAAAGAAAGAAAGAAAGAAAGAAAGAAAGAAGCTGGAGAGACAAAGTAGAACTTTGTGGTACTATTTCTTTTTATGTATTATCCCAACTATCTTCCATCCTTAATAATACAAGAATTCAAGGGAAGATTTGCACAAAATGAGGTCCTCCAAGAGACTCAGTGTTACGGTTTAAAAGTGAAAGAATTCAGAAATGACGGAAGAGAATTTATTACAGGGACATTCTTGTATTAACTGCCTTTGCCATTTCTGTGATAATGTTACTACACAATACCAGAGGGGGCATGGTGGCAAGTGCAGCTGCTGACTGTGGGATAATGCTCGCTCACATCTGAGTAGATCACAAAGGAAGAAGGTTAGGACTGGAAGTGAGCCTGGGCTGCAATCCTCAAGGCTTCTTGCCTTCTTAGTCAGCCACTTTCTCTAGGAAAGTTCTGCCTCTAAAGGGTCCCCAGAGCCCCACACTTCTCCAGAGCCTGTCTCACTATTGTGCCTGCAGGATGCTGAGGCTGATGATGGAAGAATTCTCTCTGTTCTCCCCCAGTGCTGTTCTACTTATTATGCAGCACCAGCACGGGCTTGTCTGGGGGATTCCTTCCAGGATCTCTGCATTATGCTGTTTTACATTTCTCTCTCTGAATGGCAATGTAAGAACAGCACTTAGTTATTAAAATACCCTAATTGCTTTTTTGAATGCATTTTCAATCAAATACCTCTCTCTTGCTTTAGACCAAAAGACAATTTCCAAAGTAACCCTTGTAAGGAGAAAAAAAAGGAGATGCAGGGCAATGGGCTGTGCAAACCATGAGCATGCAAACCCTGCTCATCTCAAGCATGCATGCAAACCAGGCCTGTGTGCAAAGGGTCCCATACCAGTGACCTAAGCATAATCTGTGAATAAGCATTTAAAAACAAAATATCAGGGAGAAAGAATCACTCACAGCCCTGCTGGAAAGGGAGCTCCCCACCTTTCGTCTTTTCAGGAAGAATTCTCCAAGTTGCTTTGTTATTGTTTCAATGCTTCATGCTGATTATTTCAGGACAATTTTCTTGAAGACTAGATAAGGCACTTTATACTGTAGCAAACCATTCTCATGTACAAATCCCCAATGAATCCCAACGATAACAGAATAAACATGCCTGATGATAATGATGATGATGTTTATATAGATATTAACAATATAAAAACATTTTGTGAACCTAACAACCAATTTCCCGAATATAGAAATGTCCCTGAGAAGAACTAGCTATGCTCCATTAGCCAGCCTTACTAGAGCTTAGAGACCACTGTTAGATACATTATCATTTACTATTATTTTATTATAGCTGTTTTGGGAGGGTTCCACTCTGTAGCCCAGAATGGCCAGGAATGCTCTAGTAACTCTTGATACTTCAGATTCACAACATTCTCCCCTCCTCAGCCTCTCCAGTGCTGAAATTACAGGCAGGTACCACTTTGCCTAGCTTGTTGTACAGGCACTATTAAATTCACTTTAGGGCCTAGACTAGGAACTTAGATCCAGATCTACTGAGTCTTCCTCTCATCTCAGGATGCCACTTTGAACAGCAAGTAGCCTTTGTGGTGAGCCACTCCCCACAAGTCTATCATTAACAGGGGATGGCCACAGCAGAACCAAACAGCACAGACATGAAGGCAATTCTCATTAGCCACTATTCAATGAAAATCTGACACAATGGTTTCAGCAATGTGTTAGCTTAGATCAGTAATTAGAAATTTCCAATTCTTTCTCCATCTGAATCTGTTTCTAGCCAAACTTTCTTCTCTTGCTTTCAACTAAAAGACATTTAAAATATATTGAGAGAAAAAATAGAATGGCTATACAAAGCATGAGTATTTCAGTCCCACCTGTGATCCCCATCCATTCCACTGTGCATGGTGAGGAGGGGTGGGGTGTAGAGGTGATACAGCTTCCGCGCTGTGCTAACTTCTCTTTTAAAGCTTATTTTTACATGTATGCAAATATACATAAATTAATGTATAAAAACCTATATTTTTAATCTGTAAACAATGGGTTTTTTCTTTAAGGTTTTATGGTAGTTTTTTTTAATTATAATTAAAAACATGTATTATTAAATCCAGGGACTATCAAATACCTCTATCTATGTATCTCTTTAATGTGAGGGCTGGGATTTGGCTAACATGGTTTACAAATTCTAATATAACCATCAGTATCTGCAAAAACAAAATAGCCATACTTTGATTTTTATTAAGTGAAAACATGTGAAACACAATGTATTTCTTCAGTTATTTCATTCAATTCAGAACAGGGTCTAGGAAAGCTCTGCTCCTCCCTGTGAGTATAAGGCCACTCTTAGTGGGGAGACTCAAGTTTACTCTTCAAGTGGGTCTTATGTTTCTGATGTCAAGAGTTTGCTCTTTGATGCCCATAAGGTCCCTTTGAGCTCCTGTCCTGTTACCAATCCATTGAACTTTCAGATTCCTAAACTGGTCTCTAAAGTGCACATCTATAAGCCTGGAACTTGGAAATTAAGACCAGCCTGGGCCACATGGCATGGACCCTGTCTCAAAATACCAAAATGTAAAGGGCCTTTGGATGCTTTATCCATAAAATGGAGACAACAATGTTAATGAAGCATGTAACTACTATGTGTACTTGATCAGACCATCAGCATTTGGGGGAGCAGGCACAAGAGGCACAGCTCCCCACTGTCCTCAGTAAGTAAGCAGATATTCCCACCTCAGATAAGGTAATCAAGATAACCCCCAGAAACATCTACACAGGCCGACCTAACCCAAATATTTCTTCATTGAGATGCCTTTCCCAGGTGATTCTAAAGTCCATACAGCTGATAACACCAACCATCACCAAATTCTGGGCCAGATACTGTTATATGCCGTAGAAATGACTTCAGGCATGCTGGTTAGTTTTTGTCACTTTGACACAAGGAGGATTTTCTGGGAAAAGGGAACAACAATTGGGAAAATGCCACCAAGAGATTAGCCAATAGTCAAGTCTGGGGAAGTATTTTTTGAGTAATGATTAATGTGGGAGGGAGGAGTCAGCCCACTGTGGGTAGTCCCACTCCTGGGTGGTTGAAGCCTGTATCATATAAGAAAGCAATCTAAACAAGCCATGGGGAATGATCTAGTAACTGGCACTCCTTCATGGCCTCTGCTTCAGTCCCTGCCTTGAGTTCCTACACTGACTTCATGATGAACTGTAAGGTATAAGCTAAAATAAATTGTTTCCTCTGAAAGTTGCTTGTTGTGTTTAACACAGCAACAGAAAACAAACTAAGATAGCAGGGATAGGAACACAGAAGGAAACAACAAAACAAAATGAAACACGAAACAGGGTATTTGGATCAGAAGGAAATTGTTGAATCCTGATTTTACTTCCTAAATAGTTCTTGCTGGAAGTCACGTTGAAAAGAATGGCAGCTGCATTGCTGTGATGCTGAGAATGAACTGGAAGTGGCCAAGGTGGGAGGGGGAGGAGATTACGCAAGCAGGCAAGGCTGCACTGGTGACACTGTGTATTGGTTACTTTTGTTGTTCTGATAATAACACCATGGCAAAGAAAGAAAAGAGAGAGAGAGAGAGAGAGAGAGAGAGAGAGAGAGAAAGGGAGGGAGGGAGGGAGGGAGGGAGGGAGGGAGGGAGGGAGGGAGGAAGGGAGGAAGGGAGGAAGGGAAGGAAGGGAAGGAAGGGAAGGAAGGGAAGGAAGGAATGAAAAAGATGGAAGGAAGGAAGAGTTTGCTTTGGCTTATGGTTCCAAAGGGGATGACTATATTGACAGAGAACTGTGGCACCAGGTGGATGTATGAGAACTTAACATGAATAGGCAATCAGGGAAGAGGTCATAGGGAAAGAGATAAAATTCCCACATAAGCAGCTGAACAATCAAGAGAAGTAATATCAGGACTCTGAAGCTGGGATGTTTCCTCCCAGGGTTTAATCTCCCTGGACCAAGGGCCATCTAGGTTGAGAAGAAGTAATGAAAGAGGAGGAAGAAGTTAAGAAAAAATGGGGATTTAACAAAAAGGTGGGGGAAGAACCAAGATCCAGTAAAAGACCAGCCCAGTCTACTTGATGGTCCTCTGGCTCTGAGACACTATCTTTCCTAATGGTACTTTCTGCCTGTTTTCATCTCTTCTGTGTCTTTACTTACATCATTCCTGGGCATTTGGTTCCTTATTGAACTCTGAGAAGAGCAGGGCCTCCTGGGCAACTAACCCACGACTTACTCCCGTCCTTCCTTCCTCTTCCCTCAAAACAGCTGGTGCAGAAGGTTGTGAGATTCAGTCCCTCATAGAAAACGAGAGAGTAGAGTGGAAATGCGGCAAGCTATAAACTCTCAAAGCCCACTCCCAGTGGCATGCTTCCTCCAGCAAGGCTATCCCTCCTAAAGGTTTCATAGCTCAACAGCACCACCAGCTGGAGACCAGGTGTCCAAATACATAGGCCTATGAGGTACATTTCTCATTTAACCACCGCTCTTTGGTAGCCTCAAAGTGAAATATATACATACATGGCCTGGCTTTTGGTTAGTAGTCTAGGAAGCATGGACTGGAACAAGAGAGAAATATTTCAATTAGGGGCATATGAGTGGACTTGTAAGAACCATATTAAGAGTGAAGCCTTATGGGCCACATGTATACTCACTCCCCAGAAGCACCTGCATAGCACAGATGCAAATGGCTGCCAATTTACATTAACAAGTCTTAGTCACTAGCTATTCCAAAGCACACACAAGATGCATCTGGCTAACAAAAGTGGCAGAAATGGATCTAACAATATCCACGGGTTACTTGCATAGCTTGTGGAAGTCCCTCAAGTCTGCATTCTAGTGTCTTATGACACATACACAAGGCAGAACCTCAGAACTGTCACACAGGTTCAGTATCTGTGACCAACGAACACTTAAAAAGAACTGAATAGGCAGGGTCTCAAACTGAAGTGTTTGTAACCACATGCTCAAATTACAGGCAGGCAACGGTTGCCTGGTATGTACATGGATACTGGGAATCTAAACTCTGGCCCCCACACTTATGTGTGAAACAGATGACTAACACCAATGGCTCACATTGCTCAGGAATAAAATCTTGGGTTTTGCCACCTGGGAGACCACCAAGACCTACCAAGATGATGGTCGAGGTGACTGACATTACCATCTAGGGTTGTTGTTGTTTTTTTTTTTAATTTTTTTTTTTAAATTTTTCGAGGCAGGGTTTCTCTGTGTAGCCCTGGCTGTCCTGGAACTCACTTTGTAGACCAGGCTGGCCTCGAACTCAGAAATCTGCCTGCCTCTGCCTCCCAAGTGCTGGGATTAAAGGCGTGCACCACCACACCTGGCCATCTAGGGGTTTTGATTGGTTTCATTTTCTCTGCCAGTTAAAGAATCAAAAGGAAAACTGCTGTGCATGATGTATAGCAGAAGGGAGAATCTCAAACACAGCTGGCAGAATCAGCTGATGAAGACTTTTTTTGTTGTTTATCTTACAACATTTTTATTTTCATTTATATTATTGTACCAAAAATAAAAATTTCATTCACCAACCATGAATTACACATTAAAAACAATTTCTTCCTTTTAAAGTACATTTTTGAGTTCATACAATATTGTTACATTCAAATAGTGAATTTTAAAATTAATAATTTTTCTTTCCCAGCTTTGTTTCCCCTTAACTGTGTGACCACAGCTTGAAAAGAATCACACTGTCTAGATTTCATTCCCATTCTGATATAGTCTACTTAGTGCTTTTCAATCATTTTACAGGCAACAGTTTTGAAAGGAGATATAATTGTTGACAATGTTTAAATGACATTTACCGTAGGGAGAGGCTCACCATTGTATGTGCTGATTGCATTATTAGCTAGTGCTCTTCCCAAGGATGCATGTACAGTATACACAACAATCCTCTCATTGTTTTTGCCTTTTTTTTAGCTCTTTTTTTAATTAGGTATTTTCTTCATTTACATTTCCAATGCTATCCCAAAAGTCCCCCATACCCTCCTCCCCCACTCCCCTACCCACCCACTCCCACTTCTTGGCCTTAGCATTCCCCCATACTGAGGCATATAAAGTTTGCACGACCAAGGGGCCTTTCTTTCCCAATGATGGCTGACTAGGCCATCTTCTGCTCCTCAGGGAAAACACTCATACACATTATTTTTTTAAAAAAACTAAAACAAGAACAAAAAGTTTTAAGTAAAATGTGAGACTGCTCCCCATTCTGCAGAAAGGCACATAGGCATATAGCCATTTATCTCCTTTTTTACTATCTCCCTTTCTCTCACACTGTGTGTGTGTGTGTGTGTGTGTGTGTGTGTGTGTGTGTGTGTGCCACTAAGAAAGCAGAGGCCAAAAGGCAGTTTGTCATGGAATTGGAATAAAAATCATTAAACAGTACAAGGACAGAAAGCCATTAAAGGTGTTACTGAGCCCAGGAAATGTAGGCACTTGACTGAAGCTCCATATCATTGTGGACCTGCATAGACATGAAAACACTTACTCAGAAGAGATAAAAGCCCTGCCTACCAAATGCTTTCCTGGATGGCTGTCACCTCTGAAGAACTTGCTACCCTAGTAGTAGGAAGCTTGGAGAACATTGTCACAGTCACAAAGTTAGAAGTTAGAGAGGAGCTGGCCTAACTTAACAAGAGTTTTTTCCAAAGATCTTTATGTCCATTCACCACATCACAAACATATCTAGAATGAGAAAAGCCAAACCAGCCAGGCTATGCTGGTGTACACCTTTAATTGCAGCACTTAGGAGGCAGAGGCAGGCAAATCCCTATAGAGATCAAGGTCAGCCAGGGTCTATAGAGTGAGTTCCAAGACAGCTAGGGTTACCTGAGTAACCATGTCTCAAAGAAGGCGAAAAAAAGATGACGAAGAAAGGAAGGAAAGAAAGGAAGGAAGGAAGGGAGGGAGGTCGGTCAAGAACAGGCAAGAAAAAGGAAATCCTGTTTTACTTCCTCCTTCAGAGAACTGAAATCTTGGGAGCTTGGGGAAATTCCACCAAGGACACTACATGGGTCAGGGGTGAATCACTGGCTGACAGCTGTCCTAAAGGGATGCTGAGTGGTGATACAAATAGGAGTACTTGTATTGTAGTCCTGTTTATATGCTGTACAACAGTGGTGACCCTAGAGTTAGTTACACCATGGAGCAGCACAGCCTTGCTCAGAGAAGCTGGTCTCTAAATAAATATCTGAAAAGGACCATGATGGATGAAATCGTGCACTAGAAAAACATAAATCAATGGTTCTGTGTGCAGGTTATTCTGTCCTCCATAGACATTTCTGGTTGTCACTAGTTGCCACTGAAATCTCAATGGAGACACCAAGATGCTATAAAATAACAAGTACTGGGCACCCTGTTCCCTACCAAAGAACTATACAAATACCAATTGTGCTAAAGTCATTGGATATTGATATAAGACATATCTACATATATAATATTTATAAATTTATGACCATTAAAAGCCAGTGTTTACATGCCAGCAATACAAAGAGTTGCATTAGTACCACCAAACCCAAAGGAATTGGTGAGTCCAATACACCGACCCTCAGCTTTCCATTCCTGTGACTCCAGTGGAACATAATTGAGATCAAATTCAGGCTCTGTACAATCCAGGTTTAAAGTTGGTGGGAGTTTCTGGTGGTAACAAGCCAGTGCAGTAAAAGTTGCCTCAACTGCCCCTGCAGCACCCAGAAGATGCCCAGTGGCTCCCTTTGTGGAGGATATGGCAAGGGCACAAGCATGGTCCCTAAAGAGCCTCTTGATGGCTCTGTTCTCAGCGGCATCACCCAGTGGTGTGGAAGTGGCATGTGCGTTGACATAGGATATCTGCTCAGGTGATACGCCTGCATCTTTTACAGCAGCAGCCATGCATCTGGTAAGAGAAGAAAATTATCAAATAAAGTTTAATAACAGGAGATTGTTCATCTGAGTAGCTTGTATAAGATCAGTGTCACAGCAAAGACCCTATGATCCACAAAGCTAAAAGTAGCTAGTTTTTGTCCCTTTATAGGAAAGCCTGCTAAACTTCTGGCTGATTTAATTGGATAAAACATAATACAGTTTAAGCTTAGATGGCATCATATAATCAAGGACTTTTTTTCAAAGTGTGGTCTTTAGACTGGAGCTAGTTAGAAATGTAGAGTCTTAAGCATCAATCTAGATCCGCAGTCAGAACTGGCATGTTAACAAGACTCCTGGGTGATTCAGGGCTAAGAAATGCTGCTTTGAAAAGATTTGAAAAGAACAGAATATACCTAGACACATCTATCTCTATTCTCCAGGTCTGATAAGTGTTCAGAGGGAGGCTGAGGAAGGGAGCACACTCATGATTTCCAAACAGAAGGTGGGGTATAAGAAGCTAGCAAAGACACAACTCTATTGGCTCTAACTAAAGTCCATTCAATTTTTGTTTAAATATTTTCAAATGTTTTCAATCATTTCAAGCAAAGAATTTTTAAAAAGCCTTTGATCTAAGAGAATATATACTATACACCAAGACCAGGTAATGTTTTTTTAATTTGAAGTTCCAATAGTGCCTTAATATAGTATCTTAAGAGGAAAATATATTTTGAACAGAACAACCGTTCTTTACCTTAAAGCACCTTCTCCTTCGGGATCGGGGGCAGTTATGTGACCGGCATCACCCGAGAGTCCATAACCCAAAATTTCTGCGTAGATCCGAGCTCCTCTCTGAACAGCATGCTCATGTTCTTCCAGCACCAGCACAGCAGCTCCCTCACCCATGACAAAACCATCTCTCTCTGGATGAAACGGCCGGCAGGCTAGCTTAGGATCTGGGTTTGAGCTCAGAGCCCGGGCTCTGGAAAACCCAGCGAGAGATAATGGACTAATGCAAGAGTCTGTGCCCCCAGCCACCATCACATCTGCGTCACCATGGGCTATGAATCTAAAGGAGTCTCCCACAGCATGTGCACCTGTGGTGCAGGCTGTGGACACTGAGTGATTGGGGCCCTTGAGTTTGTAGCGAATGCTAACCTGGCCTGCAGCCATATTGATCAGAATCTTAGGGACAAAGAATGGGCTGACTTTATTATAACCTTTGGTCTGAAACAGCAAAGCAGTTTCAGAAATAACTTCAAGAGGAACCATGCCCATGCCAATGGCAACGCCAGTAGCCACCTGATCTGCTTCTCGTTTCGGATGCCAGCCGGAGTCTTTCAGGGCCAACTCTGCTGCCCCAACAGCCATGATGGTGGAAGAAGACATGGACTTGGCATCTGATTTGGACACAAAGTTTTCTTCATTAAACTGACCTTCATGTGGACCTCTTGGTACATAAGCAGCTACACTGCAAGGGATATTCTTGTACTCATCACCAACCACAGAAACAATTCCACTTTCTCCTCGGAGAAGCCGATCCCAAACTAGTTGAGTCCCAACGCCAAGTGGTGTCACTAGGCCAATGCCTGTGATGACAACTCGTCTGCGCAACATGGCTGCTGGCACAGTTCCATAAAATCTGTGTTTGCTTATTAACCAAGAATATGACGCTGGATATGGATGGGAGATTGTGGCTTTTAGAAAATGTTGCAAGCATTTTGACAACATGGTTGAAATTCAGAAGATCAGAAACACATTCCTGGAATAGACCACAAGAGACAGCAAGCATCATTTAAACGACAGTAGAATCTTACACACACCCTAGGTGTGACTGTGGTCACAGAGAAATGCAACCCTCGCTTGGACTTAACTTTTATTTGTAATCTATGAGGTCCTTCAGACTGTCAACTGATAGCTAGCTCACTGGGTTTTACAACGCCAACCCACCCTACAGGGGGCATCCTTCTTCAGGCTCACCGAAGATTACTGTACAGTGTGGACTGAGTCCATGTGGCATTTCTAAGATTAATGCACAGGAGGCCGCCTCAGGCCCATTCTGCCTTGTGCACTTTATCTACTTCCGTGTAGGGCAGATAACCTTTCAGGCGGTCCCGCCACAGCCCAGCACCGCCGTATTAGGAAGGCCGGGTGTAACTTCCCGAGCTCAGCGTTAGGAGCTCTCAGGGATTCACAGCCACGCGACGCCCTCCACCCCTACCCTGAAACCCGGGTGCACACTGCAGTCACTACCTGAAACAAGCCTTTGCGGGCGCCCACCGAGTGCGCATGCGCACTCATCCGCAGCGCAGCGTTTCCGCCCGGTGCCTGATGTCAGAGGTCAGACGCTCCGGCCAGAGCTTCCTCCGGGTTCCGGGTTGTGAGTGCCCCGCTCTAGCCTCAGAGCCTGTTTTGATCGCTTGGGAAACCTCACCTAGTCAACAGCGATAATGCCTAGATATTCCTGTGCTGCCAGAGAAGGGCGGCTGTCATTTCCCCAGGACATTCCGGGGAGGACCTATAGCTGTAGCCTCCCTGGTAGCTCTGTAGAAAATATTCATAGAACTCTTCAGAATGTCACCAAGAAACCGAGGTCGTTTGGGGAAACATCTAAATGCCACGTAGACAATAAAATAATACTATGGCTGAATACTTAGAAATGTGCAAAGACGTTGAGAATTTGTTAGGAGACGTTAGTTACAAAACTTTTAAAGGTTTGCAAAGAGATCAGATAATGGTACCGCTCAATTTCAGCACCTGGGCGGCAGAGGATCAGGAGCTCTGTCCTCAGCTGTGGAGAGAGTGCAAAGGGAGCCTGGGCTACCAACCTGAAGACTTTGTCTTTAAAATATAACAAAACCTAACGTCTGTAGTGATCTGCAGTGCTTATGGTGTCCCCTCTACCTCCATTTTTCCTTACCTTTATTTACTTTAGCAAATGATGTAAACAGCTACTTCTGTAACAATAAAAAGGGCTGACTCATGACAGGAAGTGACCAGAAGATTGCCCAATATCTGAAGTGGAAATTCCTGAGCTTACGAAAGTTTTACTTGCTCAGAGATAAATCTGTAATGGATAAGTAGGATAAGTAGCAACACAGCCAGGGGATGTCTATTAACTGTTCAAGTCTGTCCCACGTGTGAGCTTTGCTTTTTCTTCAGATAAAGGATAGACTATGCTATCTTGTAGTCATGATTATATATTTTCTTGTGGGCAATAACCTCTTCAGGCCATCGTTGCCACGTATGCTTGCTTTCCAAATGTAGAAAAGAATCTGAGGTAAGTTTAGCTATTTCCTCATTACTCCTGGATATGATTTATTGTCTACTCTGTCTAAAATGTTTAAGAAAATTCAACTTGTTCCTGATCCAGTAGCTCACCATTTGCTTAGTATGATCTCCCTGCAGTGAAAATTGTGCTGTTTCCTCCAGTACCTTTTGGCAATTTGTTTTACATACAAATTTCTGATCTCAAAAGGCATTGGGGTATGTGGACTGTGGAAGGTTAGCTGAAAGGGGAACTCTGTCTATGCAGCCATGGAGAAGTCATGTCATCATCCATGCTGCAGTGAAACTTTCTGGCCGTGCAGATGCCCTAGGCACTTACTCCTGTAAGGAACCCTTCACCCATGCTCTGAAGTAAGCTGAATAAACTTAGAGTGCCCTAAGTCGGACCTGGGGATTTTGCTTTGATTTATTGTTGTTGCTTTATAAAGAGGCTGGGTATTTGTTTACATCTTCCCAGGGAAAGAATTGTTCTCAAAACAATGCACCCACATAAAACGTGATATAACAAGACCATAATGTATATTTATATTTCTCTCTGTGATCATTTTACTTCCATCTGGAAAGGGTTAAGAAGTTTTTAAAATCATAATAACAGCTATATGTGAATTATTACCGTATTGTTTGCTAAAATATCATGGTGTATTCATGAATACAAATCTTCAACTTGGTTTTGCTTATCATTGCCTCCTCTTATTATTTCTCTGGTTCAAAGCTTTATTTCCAAATACAGTTCTCAATTAAATAAACTTTCTATCCAAACAATTAAACTTCTGTTTGTAATATTATTTTAGCACAAAGGAGACCAAGGTCAGTGCTATCTCATTAAGTCATGAAATGCTTCAAAGAAGTGGACCTAGACTTCAATCTGTAAACTGGGTGAATACATGTGTAGTAACTGAGGGGAAGGCAAGCATTTCAACAGACAGTAGTACAATACGGACAAAACACCAGGACTTTGGGGCCAGTGCCAAATTTGAGAAGCTGGACTTAGTAGATAAAGTTATCTTCCACTAAGCTTTATAGCTTGATAACCTGAATTCCATCTCTCTCTCTCTCTCTCTCTCTCTCTCTCTCTCTCTTTCTCTCTCTCTCTCTCTGTGTGTGTGTGTGTGTGTGTGTGTGTGTGTGTGTGTATTTTGGTTTGGGTTTTTTTTTTTTGTCATTGTTGTTATTGTTGTTGTTCTTTGCTCTGGTTTTTTCTTTTTCCAAGACAGGTTTTACTGTGTAGCCCTGGCTGTCCTGGAACTCACTCTGTAGACCAGGCTGGCCTCAGTGTCACAGAGATCCATCTGCCCCTGCCTCCAAGGGTCGGGATTAAAGGTGTGCATCATCACGGCTCAGCCATTGAGGCTTGCAACCATTTCCAGAACTCTTAACAGTGGAAGGAAAAAAACCAACTCCCAGAAATTGTCCTTTGATCTCCAAATGCCATGGCAAGGGCATGTGTATGCACTTGCTACACACACACACACACACACACACACACACACAAATAAAAATGAGGTGTGGGAGAAATGGCTCAGAGGCAAAGGGATATTTCCAGAAGGTTATGGCGACAGCATATCAGCAGACAGCAAGCATGGTGGCTATAGGAAGAAATGGAAAGTTCACATCCTTTACCACAAGCATGAAGCCAAGAGAGCAAACAAAGGTGTTTTCTCTACTACTTTCAGTGACATACTTCTTCCAGCAAGATGTGCCACCTAACTATTCCCAAACTGAACTACTGACTGGAAACCATGAGTTCAAATACTAGAGCCTGTAGGAAATATTTCCATTCAAACCACCACACTCTACTCCCCGGTCTTCATAGATGCCCTGGAGTCTTTCACAGTCTTAATACTGTTTAAAAGCCCAAAGTCTCTTCTAAGATGCAAAGCATCACAGAATTCAACCTTCAGTAAAATAAAAAGGCAAATCACATATTTCCAATATATGGCACAGATTGCCATCCCAAAAGGTCCAAGTGGGGAATAAGAACATAATGGACCAAACTATGACTAGAATCCAGCAGGACAAAACACCAAATCCTGTAGCTTCGTGTCTTCTGTTAAGGGCTCCACACCTCCAGCTTTCCTGCCAGTAGCCTGCATCTCTCTCTTAGGCTGGTCCTTCTCTATTGACCTCCTTGGCAGCTTTCTCATAGCGTTGATATCTCCAACATCTTGTGGTCTCCACTGGAACCCAAGCTTCCCTTTCACAGCTCTACAAAATGGCCTATCATGACTCTTATTCTCTCAGTATCTTCATGCAGAGAATTCCATACCACATGTTGCCTGGCCTCAGAGGCTCTCAGAAGCCACAGAGGTAGGATCTGTGACACTTCATTCTTGTATCCTTCAAGTCTAAACCTGGCACTGTGGCTGCCAGCCAGGGATGGGGTCACTTGAATCACATTAGCAGCAATACTTTTTCATTCAGTAACTTTCTGGGATCAGAAAAGACTTTAGGCTATTGTACAAGCTGGAAGTTTTGCTGAGTGAGGTCTTGGCTAGAGAGTACCCTTTACCTTTGTTCCAGTACAAGGCAAACTTCTCAACTATGTGAAACATCTTCTCTCTAGCACATGCCTTGGCTGTAGTGTTAAGCTCCCTAGATCTCCTTTTCTCTACAAACAGTACAATTTATCTTGTTTTCTAGCCCAAGTCTTCCCAAAGCCTTCTATAAATATTCCCCTAGCCCCACAAAATAAAACCACATGGTCAAGTTCATCCCAGCAATATCCCACTCTCTTAGTACTCGTTTCTGTCAGTCAGGAGTTTGCATGTTGGTACTCCTTTTCCCTGAACTGGGAGTAATCCAGGGAAATGAGCCCCTACCAATCCCAGTTGTAGATATGATAGCTGCCCAACATAAGAGGGCAGTTCAGGTCATGCCACTCTTGGTCGCTTTAGAAATAGCAGCTGGTACTAGAATTGCAGGAATAACGACTTCCATAACACAATATGATAAATTTACTTCCAAGCTCAGCACAAGTTTTCAAAAAATATCTGAAACCATGCTTACCCTAGTTTTCTATTGCTGTGATAAAACACCACAACCAAGGCAACTTATAAAACCATTTACTTTGGCTTATGGGTACAAAGGTTAGAGTGCGTGATGGCAGAACTGCATGGCAGCAGGCATGGCAGCCAGAGAAGGAAATTGAATACTCACATCCTTTACCACAAGCACAAGCAGAGGGAGTAACCTGGACATAGGGCAGGAGCATGTACTCTCAAAACCTAACTGCCTCCCATAATGCACTTTTCCTAACAAGGCTGCAGCAGCTGGCCTGCCTGTATCCTTTATATACTGGGATTACAAGGATCAGTCAACACTCACAGCAAATAGCTGGGAATACAGCATTTGAAGTTGGGCCACAAACATAATTATTACTTTGTTATGGACCAGAAAAAAAAATGCTAGTAGTTAGCCACTGAAAAATTTAAACAACAGCTAATAACATACTTTGTTGAACATAATATTCTCTTTCTAAGACTTATTCTTTCAAAGTCTCATAGATATACAATGTTCTTTGGCCACAGTCCATCCATTATCTCTCTTCCATCACCTTTGCCCTCCCCTTTAACCCCCCTTTCCCTCATCTGCCTCCTTCTTTCATGTCTTTGGTGGTGGTGGTAGTAGTGATATATGTATGTATGTATGTATGTATGTATGTATGTATGTATGTATGTATGTATATTTGATTCTCCTGCCTCTACCTTCCAAGTTTTGGGATTTGCCAACATGCCTAGCTGAAAACAATATTCTTGAAGTTGGTCTACAAACCTAAGTGCTAAAAATGTAGGTATATTTTACAGATGAATATTCAGAAGTTCTTGAAAATTCTCCGAAGAAATTGCCCAGAAACATTAAAAAACAACAGATAATAAAGTGTCAAACGAGGTCACATAAGTAAATATCTTTAAAACACAAAGCCAACAAGTACCTGCTACGTGCTAGTGATTCATATATGTAATTCCAGCTATTCAAGGTGAGTGGAGCATGGAAAACTCCTGACTACAAATCAAGGTCAAGTGCACTCTTAGTGGCATTTCAACATTAAAAAGTAATAAAAAAAAGCCAGGTAGTGGTAGACAAGCCTTTAATTCCAGTACTCAGGAGGCAGTGATCAGGTGGATCTGAGTTCAAGCTGATCTATAGCTGGAGTTCCACTTTACCCAGAACTATGCAGAGAAACCCTCTTCTGAAGAAGAAAAAGAAGTAATGAGGACTGAGTATGAAGCTCAGTGCTGGAGCCAATTTCCAGGGTTGATGTCAGTGACAAGGGCATCAGCTAAGGAGGTTAGTGATTCCCTTTCTAAGATAAATTAAGGATACTGGTAAGGGATATGCCAGTATGAGTCAAAGGATACAATGTGTATATAAACTTTATTTACTTGTTTGTTCCTCATTTTATTCTATTATTGTATATGGGTTTTATGCGAGTATCCATAGGACACTCCCAAAATGCTCCTTGCATCAGAATCATACCTTGTGAGCAACAACTGAGTTTTCATCAACAGAATTCGGAAAATACACAAATCAGAAACCCAGAAGAGTTCTGAGCTATGCTCTGTTTTTGAAGCCGGACACTAGTAACCAAAGGGCAAGACTGCAGTAAATTCCCGTGTGAGCCCAGCCTAGGCCACAGACCATGATCACTTTCCCTTCCCCATAACCGCCCCCACCCCACCCCACCCCCCAAAAAAAAGACATAACAAAAACTTGCTCGGTCTTCTGGAGTCTTTTCTTCCACAAAAGACTTTTATCTACCGTAAAAAGAAGGCTGTGCAATTATCTCTGGGACCCTACCCGACACAAGCAGCCACCACAGCTCGAGATCTACTCCACTGGCTCGGCCCCTTGTACCCCGTACCCCAACGTTCGCAACCGGCCTCTCCGCGGCTCGCCCCGCCCCTAGCCCCTCCCGGAACGCCCCGCCCCTCGGCTCCTCGCCCCGCCCTCTGGCCGCAGGCCTCTGCGGCGGCCTAGGCGCTCCTCAGCGCCTGCTCAGTGCGGGCCGCGGTGCGCGAGGTGGCGAAGGCCGCGGCGCAGCCATGGCGTCGGCCACACTGGGCAGCTCGTCGAGCTCTGCGTCCCCGGCCGTGGCCGAGCTATGCCAGAACACCCCGGAGACCTTTCTGGAGGCCTCCAAGCTGCTGCTCACCTACGCCGACAACATCCTGAGGTGCAGCCGGGGCCCTCGAGCCTGAGGGCCGCAGGCGGGCGGGGCCGCGGACACTCGGGCCTGAGGCGGGGCGGGCTGGGCGACGAGGGCCCGCCGAGGCTGTCACTGAGTTTGACAGCTGTGCTGTCCCATCTCGCTGCAGGATCCCGGCGCTGTGGCTCAGCCCGAGTGCCAGTTAAACGTTCACGCCGAGTTTGGCGGTTGACACATTTATAGTTTAAGTTACGAACTTTGTGTCAAGTCACCTTTGTACTGAGTGCAGCACTTTCCACAACTGGCTGGGAGTTTGAGTCAGCACCTCCCATGGCCGCTCCGGTCAAAGAGTGTGGGGAAGGGATGCGGAGGGGCAGACAGTGGAGGTCACTTCAGTTGAGCCCCTGGGCGCTGGCTCTTACAAACACACCGACCCGAAGTCTGTAGGAATTCTTAGTTTAAAGGCTGTACAGTTCATGCGGACCAGCTTTAGAGAGTTAGTTGTTAGAGACATTGAGGTGTTGTCCTGTACCCCAAACTGGCATGGAACTTGATCTGTACCCCAGAACTCATGCCAGTCACGACCTACCAAAAGCTGAGATTACAGGTGTGTGCCACCACAACCATAATTCTTCATTTAGGTGACATTAGTGATATTTAAAATATATTTGAAAAGGGAATATAATGTGATTCTATGCCAGATGTTATGCAGCATTTGGGCTTGCACATAATTGTGACTTGTGTGAAGATGGCCTTCCTCCTTTATGACACCTCAGCTTAACCCTGAGATCTCACAGCACCTCAGAGTACAAGGTGTCTGAAAGAACTCATAAGCTTGATTCTCCAGAGCCCACAGCTGGCGTTTCATACTGAATTGTTTAAGTCTTCAACCTCCCACCCCCATACATAAGAGAAGGATGGATTTGTAAAGACATTTCGATTCTGTTAGTACAATGAAACCAAAGATGCTAAGATCAGAGTACTTTGAAAGATAGCTTTGCATGCAGACAGTTATTTCGGATCATGACCATCATTATGAATATTTACTAAATTTCTTAAAGAAACTGGTTCATTTTACAGCCTTTACTGTGGCTTACATTTCTGATCTTGGAGTTTTTGTTTTATAAAGGAAATTAGAGCAGTTTGTAAGAGAAATGATTCAGGTTGATGTGAGAAAATGCTCCTTTAGTTTGTTTTCAACAAGTGTCCTTGTGTTCTTAGAATTCAAGGTCTGGCTTGGTTGGGAGATGATATCCTGCTTCTTCATGTCCAAATCCAGTGACTTCTTAACTCTTAAGGAAAAGCTCCATGTCTTCCTGGTCCCTGACCGCACATTATAATTATACTTCTGTAATTTGGTAGAGAAAATCAGGTTCCTCTTTGCATTGCTATTTTCTTTTAAACCCACTAGTGCCATAGTGGAGGCACTATTGAAGGCATATTGTCCCAGCATCTCATTTGCCTCAGTATCAGAACAATTTATAGAATGGATATGCAAATAAAAATGCATTAGCTTGTTTTGAAGTAGATACTTGTCACTGAAATCTACAATGAAATAATACTCTTAAATTTCTGCTTGAATATTTATCATATCCTAACAGTAATAAATCTAAATAAGCTCCAAAAGAAATGTGTGCTAATTTGTATGCAAAAGCTGCCACCCATTTTAGATAAGATGAGCTTACTATGGACTTTATCAAGAGCAAAACAAAGCAACTCTGTATTAGTTTTCCTGACATCACAGGTGAGCTGCTTAGCTAATTTGATTCATGAACCAGAGTTTGGTTTAGAACTTTTCATGTACCTAAGAATAATGTTGAACTTCTTATCCTCCTACCTACACCTCTAAGTTACAGGTGTGGGCTACCACAATTGCTGTTATGAGCTGCCACAGATTGAGCCAGGGCTCAATGAATGGGAGGCAAGCACTCTACCATCTAAATGGATCCCCTGTCCCTAGTTCATTTATTCTTTAATATAAATATTTGATATTGTACTGTTTTGTTTACAAAGCACACATAGTGTTTGACTATTAACTGTACTGAGTGAAGAACCAAGAATCAAACATAGTTTCTTTGTTCAAATAATATAAATGTATTTGGGAGAAGAAAGGTTTGAAAAACAGCTACAGTGTAACATCAAAGAACAATTCCAAGACAGTGTTAATGTCTCTGTCTTTATATTTTTATGTTAGGAGGTAGTAGGGAGACCAAACATGAGACATTTAGTGAAGGGATAGGCAAAGGTGACTCACAGTTTCTACAGTGGAGTTTCCGGGAGGAAACCATTAGAAGAAACAGGCATTGATTATGAAGTCACTGCATAATCATAACAATAAACCCAATGGAATGGAGAAAGAGAATTTTCAATGACAATGCAAGAAGTAATAGAAGACAAAAAACTTCTAATTTTTAATGTAGGTTGCCACTGACACGTAGAGAAATTGAGTGTAATTGAAAGTTGGTGAGTCTGCTGGCAGCTTGTGTGGTGGTATATGTATAAACATTTTAACCAGAGCAGTAAGTTTCAATTTTAGTCAACTATTTTAAGTGTCATTATAGGCAATTTACATATAATTTCCAAGTTTAAGTTTACCTTATAAAAGGAAGAAAAATACTCTATTCTAGGACTACCCAACATAAATGACCTGGCACATATATCGCAACTACTGAGGTGGTTGCTATTATTATTATTTCTATTAAATTAGGTGAAAAGTTTGGTGGAGTGTTTGACTGTTTGTTCTTTGAAATTTCATGTCTGTAGCCCATTGTTTATTCTTCATCTCTTTCCCTGTCACCATCCCCTCTAGTGTACAAATTCCTCCCACATGCAATTATTTTTGTAATGTTTTGTCTTGTGCCCTACAGTGGGGGTTTTGTGGTTTTTTTGGTGTTTGAGAATTGTTTTTTGTTATTGAAACAGTTCCGTCGTTTGGCATATTGGGATTATAGGTATACACTACTGTACCTTGATAAGTAGTCAGTGTTTGCTCAAAAGAAAAGTGGATGCTAGAGGAGGGGCCAGTGGTAGTTCTGTATCCTTCCTAAGGCAGAGCTGTTTCAGAAAAAGTGGGAGGGAGAATGTGACTTTCCGTAACTAATTCAAATACAAAGGCAAATATTATTTTTCTGAAAATTAAATAGTTTGGTAGATAACTATGAGAGTAAAACACCAAAAAAGACAAAAATATTTTCAAAGATAAAGTTGAGCACAGTACAAGAAATTCTGCTGCCTTCTCAAGATTCTATCCTTTTAACATCATGAAAAACTACATATTCAGAAAAATTTCCCAAGAAAAGATACAAGATAATTGCTAAAAAGTGAAGTAAATATTACAACTTACAAAAGTATTTAATAGGTAACAGAGATGGATGGGGGAAGCATCAAAGCATGACAACAAAAACAAAAAACTGTACAGAGAAAATTAAGTTGATAGAGAATCAAGCAAAATTCAATTCAATGCCCAGGATACCATAGAAAGGCAGGGCTGACTTTGGGCTTAGTCTATGCTTGAACTCAAGCAAGTCTGCTTAGCATTTTTAATTTAAAAATGGGTTAAACATTCATAGCAACTAAGATCTGAAACAAGGGGATTGTGAGTTTGAGGTGAAACAAGCCAAAGGAAGATAGAGAGGGACCTGGGAACTGGGTATGCCCGTCTCTGCTGGGCTTTGCTATGGCATGACAGAGCCCAGTAAGCAGCATGCAGCGGCCATGGAGAGCCTGAGAAGCTGTGAGGTGGGCAGCACATCTTCAGCTTTAACTGGGTATGCCATGGGGATAGCTGATGTGCATCATGACAAGTCATCTGTGGTTAGCATTGACACATGCTAGGCTCATTTTGTACTTTAGATTTTGTTTAAGTGGTGTCTCAGGGAAAACAGGGATGTTGAGTATTCTGTGGTGCATAGGGAGTCTCCCCTCAGCTGTGGTCTACATTTCATGGGGGTCAAGACTGAGAAACTCTGCCCCTAATACATAGTAAATGTAGAGAAGGTAAACACTCCCAAGCTGCCAGCAATCAATGCTTGCTTCTGAAATCATTGGTGAAAAGATTTTTTTTAATTTCCACTTTTTTGTGGACCTACAAATTTTATAGAACACAGTGAAAATCTCATAGTATTATCAAGTTATTATAAAAGTTATTGAACACACAGTATTGGAATTGTTGTGGGAAGGAGTTTGTAGACCAACACTAACGTATGACAGTTAAACAGTAATATTTAGAGCTTTGTCTTTGAATATTTGTGGTTTTGTTTTATTTTATTACTGTCATGGTTTGTATATACTTGGACTAGGGAGTGGCACCATTTATTGGTGTGGCCTTGTTGGAATAGGTGTGACCTAGTCGGAGTAGGTGTGTCACTGTGGGTGTGGGCTTAAGACCCTCACCCTAGTTGCCTGGAAGTCAGTCTTCCACTGGCAGCCTTTAGATGAAGACATAGAACTCTCAACTCTCAGCTCAGCCTGTGCCAGGCCTGCCTGGATGCTGCCATGCTCCCACCTTGATGATAATGGACTGAACCTCTGAACCTGTAAGGCAGCCCCAATTAAATGTTGTTTTTTTTATAAGACTTTCCTTGGTCACAGTGTGTGTCTGTTCACAGCAGTAAAACCCTAAGACAATTACCTTATTTCCTTTCCAAAAACATTTTAAAACAAGGTAGAAACTTACAGTAAAGACAGTCCTTGGTACAGGGAGGAAAGGAAGCTAAGTGACCACTAAGGTTCATTATGCTGGAAGCAAAGCTTTTCAGCTGTTTCAACTCACAAATGCTTCTTAATCACAGTCGTTGTACCCTGAGCACCATTATAGATGACAGGACCCCTCAGAGCAAGCAGACACAGTGCTACCCTCTGTCTGGGGCGACTTCTAGAAACTTAAAAGACTAAAAAAGTACTTACCTGTAACAGCCACACAGTTTCCTATGGCAACAATGATACTGTCATCCATGAAGTTGGACAGCACAAGTACTCAGTGGTACTGAAGTACACGAATCATGACGTGTGAATGATCGTCTCGACTGCTCATTCCTTATAGTTGGGATTTATACTACCATGTGTAGAAGGACAGCTGAGAGGAAAGGTGAAAGAAACATATATAAACTCTTAAAAAGATGAGTGGTGGTATATTGCCCATTATGTTATCTTTTTTTCTTTTTTTTAATCAGAAACCCCAGTGATGAAAAATACAGATCCATCCGTATTGGGAACACAGCGTTTTCTACTAGACTCTTGCCTGTCAGAGGAGCTGTTGAGTGTTTATTTGAAATGGGCTTTGAAGAGGTAAGTATTTGAAAGGTCCCCTCCCCATTCTTTATGTGCAAAGCAAACAGTACTGACTGTGAATAGTTGTTTGAATGACATTTTTTTAATATATTTTTTTAAGATCTATTTATTTAGTGTATATGAGTACACATTAGCTGCCTTCAGACACACCAGAAGAGGGCATCGGATTCCATTACAGATGGTTGTTGGCCAACATGTGGTTGCTGGGAATTAAACTCAGGACCTCTGGGAGAGCAGCCAGTACTCTTTACTGCTGAGCCATCTCTACCCAACCCCCCTGAATGACATTTTTTTTAAATTAATTGGTCATTTTGGAAATGTGTATAATTATTTGTTGTTGTTTTTTTAACATCTTAGATATTTTTTAAAGTATAATGAAGTCAGGATAAAGTGTAACGAGTCTCTATAGATTCTTAAAAATCTCAAAGTTTAGAATAAAGAGCATGAAGTACAACCCAAGGATCAAATGCGGCCCCTTCAGTCTTCCAGCAGCATACTTGATTGATCTATCTGTGAGTGTGCATTGAATACTACAGTATCACCACTGTCCAGTAAGAAGTAGAAAAAGTAAAATACGGAAAAGTCACTCGCCTCACAGAATGCTTTTCTCCTGCAACAGTAATCTCAAGATGGTGTACCATTTGATTTCCCAAGAAGAGTTTGGTGTTTCCATCCTCTCAAACCTTGTGGCACAGTTTACTATTATAGTACAGTAAATGTCATTATTAAAGTTGTGAATTTTAGCCAGGCATACTTATACATCCTGTAGTCTTCTTGGGAAGCTGAGGCTGGAGGACATGAGTTCAGGGCAGCCTATTACATAATGTAAAATGGACAGACAGACAGACAGACAGACTGAGGATTTTGAATCTTCTATGTACCCCTATTTCTGGTGTATAGGATATTTTTTTAAAAGTTGAGCAGGAATACAGGTGCCATTTGTAGATGTTGTTAAAGAAATAGGATATAGGGGTTTTTTCCTGTCTACCATTGCGAACCAAATTCTGATGCACACCGTGAAGATTAACAGTGAAGTAAGTTAATATCTCACCCACAGCTTATGTTCTAATAGGTTAGAAAACAGGAAAGAGACCACAAGATATGATTCTGCACTCACAGAAATTAGAGTTGCAGCTGCTGTAGCAGTGAAGTGACCACAGAAGGCCTCTGAGGTGGTAAAGGGTAGGACCTGAGTGGCAAGAAACCGCTCAGGTTCCTGAAACTCAGTTCATACAGGGGATTGGCTTGGGCAAAGGGCTTCTAGCTGCAGTAGTTTTGACCTGGGAAATAGCTTTATGTATAGACAAAGACCAGACCACATCAGGTAAACACTTAGACTGTTAACATTAATTAGTCTTGGTTATCAGTTTGAGTAGATTGATTAAACATCTGGGAGATTGGTAAAACGTACTTCTTATCTCAGGGATTACAGAACAGGAGGTCTATGACTAAATGAATGATTTAATCTCGAGGGATTCAACCTTTGACTTGATTAATTAGAACTATGGAGATGGTGGCCTCTGTGGAGGAAGTAGCTCTCTAGAGAAATATGTTTGGATGTTATTTCTTACGCTAACCACATCCTGTCTTCCTAGAAAGGGTGCCTCCTCCACTGGTCCCACCATCATGATATTCTGCCTGGCTGTGGGCTCAGAAACATGTTGCCAAGTGACTCACTCCCTAGTCACTGATCCTTCTGAACCTGAGCCAAAATTAATCCTTCATCTTTTAAATTGTTTATGTCAGCTATTTTCTCAAAGAGACAAGAAAAGGAACTAGTATTGACACCACTGGAAAGTTTAAAGAATGGAAGACAATTTCCAAATATTATTTCAGTTATTGTAAAGAGAATATTCTGGATAATCTAGAGTGTAGGCAAGGGATGATACAGAGAAACCACTTGGCTTCTTACACTGGTCTAAGATGGCATGGCAGTGGTTATATATATTTCTGAAGAACCTTTGTTTGTTTGCTCCAATGTTCCTAGTTCCGAGAGTATTGCTATTACAGCACAGTTAGTAGGCTATAAACAGTTGCTAAACAAAGCACTGATGACATAGAGACAAGATGTAAATGGATTCAAGAATTGTGTGTGTATACATGGGCAGAGGAATGAATTGGTCTTGAATTTAACATCTGTACAAGGGGAAAGGGAGAAATTTCTGACAGAATAGGTTTAGGTTTCAGACACTAAGTAAACAGGAGTACCACTAATTAAGATGAAAAAATCTTGTAAAGTGGCAGTTTTTATGGGAGAAAGCACTGCCTGACTTTTTGACAGTTTGGGCTACTTTACTATTGAATACTTTTGAAGTAAAAATATTTCTTAGTGGAATAAGATGAGCCCACAGCTCAAATGAGACCTGGCCAGGATTATAAATTGTGGTATCATCTGATTGCAGGTTCCGTATAAACATCGGAATATGGAGAATTTCAGACTATAGAGTGGTAAAAATGAGAGCACTGCTGATTCTTGGCAAGGAGATGAAGATAAAACTAGACAGGAAAACTTAGTTTTTGGTGTTTAAAAGCCATATCAGTTTCTCATTGTTGAAGTCATGGAATCCAGGGGATAATATTTGTCTTTTTTGTAACAAATATTTGTTTTGCTAGGTAGGGTAACCCTCTGATCTAATTTGCCCAGAAAATGCCCCAGTGTCAGGCATTCATCATGGTTGGTTTCCTCCATGCCAGATAACAAATTGTTCCAAGACTTGGAATAGTATTTGATGTGAGTTACAGTGTTCTGATAAAATGATACTATATTTGCTTCTTTGGCCATCTTTAGATTTCACACTTTAAGACAGACCAGAAGCAACTGTTTCATCCATGTAACTAAGCTGTGTGATGGACTGATAGAGCTGAAAATGTACTGGGAGTTTTGGTAGGCTTTTACGTTGGAAGATATATCTAAAATTTACCCTGAAATTTACCAGTATATATTAAAATCCTGAACATTATGAGTGAGGTTGAGGAAGAATGGGATCCAAATGACTTTGTGACCCTGAAGTTTATTGTAGCAGGGCAGTTCTCAGCTGGGAGCCACACCTGTCTTCCTGCTGCGTCCCCTCTCCCAGGCTTCAGTAGGGATGAAGCAGGGCAGTTTTTCAGAACAATTTGGGTTGTTTGGTTTTCTGAAACACATTGCTGTCATTTAGTTGTCATGGGGCAATGAGAATTGTCATGGAAAAATGTTTTGATAAGCAGATTTGTTGAATCTTAGAATCCCTAATTTCTTAAAACATTCTTGGAGCTATTATATTTATCCTGTAATTTCGAATTTTTATGAAAATGTGATGCTTTGGTTTTGAACAAGAACATGTTGGCCTGTAGATAACAGTTTTTAGGATTGGTTAGAGGAGAAGGCAAGGCACCTGCTCTCCTGGGCTCAGGAGGTGTGGTAACAGCTTTTAGTCACATTACAGTTTGTAGAGTTACTGTTTGCCACAGCTGCTTCTCAACTCCTCGGAACTTGATTGAGTATATTTTCATATCACCTGGTCTCTTGGTTTATAATTTACTATTTTAAATTAGTTTTATATTAAAGCTGTCTGTGCTGCAGATAAGCACTTAACCGCTCTCAACAAATATTGCTTATTTAGATGTATTTTGTTAGAAGCCTTATTAATACTGTATATCTGTGTTGGGGGAGCAGCAACAGGGATTGGGGCAGTGACAGGTGCTGGAAAGACAGCCCAGCTGTTAAAGGCAGTTGCTGCTTATTCAGAGGGCCTAATTTTGCTTCTCATCACCCACATACAGTAGCTCACCAAGGCCTGTAACTCCAGGAGATCCAGTGACCTCTAAGGGTCTTTGTGAGTATCCACACTCACATGCATACACACAGATGCATAAATAAAATTATTTTTAAAAATGCATCTTAGCCAGCCGTGGTGGCGCACACCTTTAATCCCAGCACTCGGGAGGCAGAGGCAGGTGGATTTCTGAGTTCAAGGCCACCCTGGTCTACAGAGTGAGTTCCAGGACAGCCAGTGCTACACAGAGAAACCCTGTCTCAAAAAACCAAATAATAAATAAATAAATAAATAAATAAATATAAAAATGCATCTTTAAGAAAATATTCTGTAGTACTAGGCATTGTGGCACATTCTTTGAATCAGGAGGCAGAGGCAGGCAGATCTCTGTGAATTTGTTGCCTACCCAGGCTGTATAATGAGTTACTGACCAGCCAAAGCTACACAATGAAACCCTAAATTTAAAAAAATTAAGAAATCAGTCTATAGTTTGGGACTAAAAGTGTCACTTAGGGTAGAGGACTTGCCTTCATTCATCTTGGAATTCTGCTGCCCAGCATTCTGAGTAGCTGTGATTACAGGCCTCAGCCTCTCGACTCAAGCCTTTTGTGTGGCAGCATTTCTACCATCAGGACTTTGTATGGAATTTTACAGAAAATAATAATACTTTATTTTATGGCAGAGAATATACAAATAAATACTTTTCCACTCTCACCATTTTATTCTATTTTAGTGTGTGCAAGACTCTTAGCACCACAATAAAATTTTCTATCAATGTATACTTTTAACTGCTTTGGGGAAATGGTGCCCCCAGAGAACACACTTCTGATTATGTAACTGTTTTCTAAAGACTTGGGTTAGAAATTGTTTTATAACTTTTATAAAAATGTTTTACTTAAAATTGTATACATCTAATTATTATATACAATTTATTAAACAAGGTCAAGGTAACTGACATTCATGTCATCTCAGACATACATAGTTTCTTTTGGAACGTTGAAAATACTATTGACTATTTTGAGATAGTCAATTGTCAACCATATTTGTCTTAGTATGTGTTACATAACCTCTTACTGGTTTTATTAAGACTTTCTTTTTGTTGTGCTTTTGTTTTTAAACTGTATTGTGAGACCATCTTACTAACTTGCGTAGGCCTTTATTGATCTTGGAATTTTGCTGCCCAGCATCCTGAGTAGCTGGGATTATAAGCCTCAGCCTCTTGGCTCAAGCCTTTTCCATGGCAGTATTTCTAACATTACTTTGCATGGAATTAATAGAAAATGATAGTATTTTATTTTTTTTGCAGAGGATATAGGAATATATATTTTGGTGCTCGTATGCTATATTGTAAAGTGTTACATTTTTCTAAAGCTTTCCTAAGGCTAGGGATGTAGTTCAGTTGGTAGAGCACTGCTGCCCCAGCACTACATAGACTGGACTTGGTGGCACAGGTTTATAACCCCAGCACTTAGGAAATAGGAGGAGGAAGGCCAGGAAGTTCAAGGTCACCCTCAGCTGGAGAACAAATCCATGGCTGGCCTGGGATATAGGACACCTGTCTCAAAAAACAATAAATAAAGGTCCCTGGATTACATCAAATATGCCAAGCTTTATATGCTAATAAGGAAACACATTTTCTTTTAGTTTAAAAACTAGCATATTTGTTGATATATGATACATATAAGGCGGGAGAGATGGTGCTATGGTTAAAAGTACTCTTCAAAATAACTAGAGTTTGACTCCCAGCACCCAAATAGCAGCTCAAAAACATGTGTAATGGCAACTCCAGTGAAGCAGACACTTCTCTGTCTTCTCTGGCACCATACACACACAGTGCACAACACACACACATGCACACAACACACACACATGCACACACACACACACACACACACACATATATATATATATATATGCAAAATACCCATACACATAAGAGCATATTTTTTAAATATATGATATACTCAACAGTATCAATACCACTGTATATAAGAGTGACTGTCACTTTAAAGCAGAAATTAAGATTTTTCTCACTTCTGTAAATTCCAGGGAGAAACGCATCTTATCTTTCCTAAAAAAGCTTCAGTGGAACAGCTACAGAAAATCCGTGATCTGATTGCCATAGAGAGAAGCAGCAGACTGGACGGATCCAGTAAGAAGGTGCAATTCTCTCAGCACCCGGCTGCTGCCAAGCTTCCTCTGGAGCAGTCTGAAGATCCTGCTGGGTTAATACGGCACTCAGGAAACCAAACAGGGCAGCTGCCAAGCCTACCCTCTGCTCCAATGGTACTGTGAAAACCAACATTCCTTACTTTTGTCAGGGTTGAAACAGCAAAAGAGAAGCATTCCCAAGTCATGTCTCAAATGGTCTTGGGTTTAGAACTCTAACATCGTTAAATTTGCTAAGAATTTTGAAAATTGTCAGAGTTGTAGCAAATGCGAGGGAAATGGCCACCTTCTTTTCCTTCTTCCTTCAGTTTCTTGCAGACAGCTTCTATGTATCCTGGCTGACCTTCAAGCCATGATGCACACATTTCAGCCTCTTGAGTAGTGGGATTATAGTTGTGTATAAACATGCTCAGCTGCTGCATTTACATTTTAAAGTAAAACTTGTGACATACTTCTTCTGAAACAATTAGGTTTTGTTTATTACTTATAATCTACTTGTTTTCTCAGTATTTAAATCAGTTACACAAATGAGTATGTCTTTAACCTCAAACAAATGAAATTACTGAACCTGTGTGTATTATGGCAATTAGATTAATTGGTTGCCTCTATTGTATTTACACTTGTAATCTAAATTTTACCTGCTGCCAATCTTGATGGGAATTTAATTCAGTTGCTCCAACTATTATATATATCTTAAATTAAAAAAATGTGTTCTTTAGGTTTTAAGTAAATGATAATCTATTAATAAACTGACAATAAATACTTAAACTCAGTGAAATTTAGTTGTTAACATGAAGAACTGAAGTCAAGGTTTTTGATGCCTTAGCAGGCACTATATTGATAAATTTAAATGATCCCATTTAAAATAGCTGTGTGTCTTTTCTTGGGGAGATACAAACAAATATCGACTATATCTCACTAGCAGCAGACCAAGAAAATGAGTTCATCCAAGTCTAGCTTGCTGAACTACTGAATTTATTGGGCTTACTTATAGGCTTATGAAGAATATGCAAACAGCTGCATCACAGAAAAGGTCCACCCGGTGTGGGTCATGGGTGCACTCCTCCCAGAAGCTGCATAGATGGAATCTGCTTTGAAGTTAGCTTTCTACTCCTCATTTACTCTGGTCATTCCTGGCAGCACATGCAGCTGGGCTAGGTCTTAGAATCCGCCGGGAGAAAGCAGAGTCTTAGGAGAGAGTCTGTATTAGTTCCTTTTCTGTTGCTGTATAAAACATGATGTCTAAGACAAATTTATAGACAGGGAGGTTTATTTAGAGTTTATGGGTAAAAGTGTTAGTGTTCATAATGACAAGGTGGGAGGCATGCAGCCTGAGAGAACTTACATTTTGAACTATAAACAGGAAGCAGAAAGAGGGCTGAGAATGGCATATATCTTTTGAAATGTCAGCGCTTGCCTGCATTGACACATTTCCTCCAACAAGGCCATATACCTCCTAAACAGCCAAAGGATACCAACATTAGAGGCCAAATATTCAAATAAACGCCCAAGACAAGGTGACAACATCTCATTCAAACCACCACAGGTTCTAATACCCTTCGTACTTTTTCCTTCTGTGAGGGACTAGCCCAGTCTTGTGAAGGTTTCCCAAATGCTGGTCATCACAGCTTCTGTGATTCTAAGATAACATGGGCCATGTCATACCTAGAGGACAATATTCTCTAACAATATGAGATACTTTGTTTGCAAAAACTCCTTTTGATAAATTTTATTAGATATTCTCAATTTTCACTGTCAAGTTTTTCTGCTATTTCCATAGTAATTTTATGAATAACAAGTTTAAACTCTTATACAGTTATTTTAATTTTAGTAGTCAATATCCTCCATACAGTAAAACTTTACTAGATCAATTCTTAAATCCACCCATCATCTATTCAAACTGCTTAATTCTGGATGCTTGAAGCTCTTTTCTTTGTCTCATCCTAGAAGACCCCAAGACGCTCCTTTGAAAATATTAAAGGTGTAGGTCCTGGCCAGCTAAGAGACAGATGTGTCTCATCCTTTCTTGTAATTTGTATTAAGTAATAGTTCCTGGTTGCTTGGTTTTGTTTGTTTGTTTGTTTGTTTGGTTGGTTGGTTGGTTGGTTTTGTGAAAGATTTAACTCCTTGAACGTCTAGAGAAGGTTTAATTCCTCTATCCATACTCATTTGTGTCTCCTTTGATTTATTATACCTGTAAGTACTTCAAGTCTTTGTTTCTCTTTTCCTTTGCTTCATGCATTTCATTGGTTTATAGTAATAAATTCAGCTACTTCTTAGAAAGGTAACTGTTGAATCATCAAACATACAGGAGCCAGCATATGTGAAGTGAAAGCCATGAAAACTCTGGAGCTTTCAGAGTTTGCTTTTAGAAACAGTTATTCTCTATGTAGCGTTTCACATCTTCAGTACAAAGTTGTCAGTTACAGACAGTAGACCTACTTGACTGACAGGGTATAACTCCAGTCATTTCACCCCTTACAAGTAGTGTTTAGTGTTTTGTGGGTTTTTGGGGTTTATTTTGTTGTTTTGTTTTTGTTTTGTTTTGTTTTGTTTTGTTTTGTTTTGTTTTGTTTTGTTTGAGACAAGGCCTCACTTGAGCCAGATTGGCTTTAAACTCACTATCCTCCTACCTTCACCCACAAGATGCTGAGGTTATAGGATAGGCCACATTTTTCAGTGTACATTTTACCTGTAATAGAATGTTAAACATAATATAATCACTGTCTATTTCTAGGTTGTGTGCTTCTAAAATAATATTTCATGTATCAATCATGTAAGAACTAAGTAGAAAATAATAAATTTAAAAACCCTCCTGTGGATTCTCATATCCCTTCCGTGTGTGTAAGCAGCCCATCAGACACAGACTTAGGTCTTTATCGGTTTCTAGATACTTTGATACATATACAGAGCCTGACTTTACCTTTTTTTTTAATGGCTTTGAAGTTTTCTAATTAGAGTGTTAGAATACATTATTTTAAAATTTCCTACTTTCTTTTGTTTAATTAGTGTTAAAAGTTTAAAATGTCCAATGCTAGCATTTTATAAAAACTTATAAATATTCCTGAACTAAGTACTTCATTAGTGTTGTTGCTCAGGAGATCTCTTCCTACTTTCTGAATCATGGTTTGCTCCTAACCTTGCAGTTCAGGCATTATGTAAGGCATAAATAATGACAGCTTTAAGATACTATCAGTCAAGATAAACTGCATTATTACCAAAAGAACTTCTAGAGACATGTACTATTGGTGGGATAGTATTTATCAACTCCCCCTTTGTTCTTACTTCTTTATGAACTTTATGAAATTCTAGTAATTTATGAACATCTTTTGGTTGTCTGTGAATTACTAGAATGCAGGTTTTTTTGTAACCTGAGTTGACCTCAAACTTGGTGTGTAGTTAAGAGTGACCTTCAACTTCCTATCCTCCTGTTCCCACATCCCAAGTGTTGAGGTTACCAACAGGCATCTGCAATACATTTTACAAAATCAGTTTTACTTATCTTTATGTTTGTGAGCCTATATGAGTTCAAGTCAGGAGAAGGCATCAGATGCCCTGAAACTGGAGTTGCTGGCAACTGAGAGTTGCTATGTAGGTGCTGGAAACTGAACCCAGGTACTCTGTAAAAGCAGTAAGCACTCTACCACTGAGCTATCTCTCTGGCTCTAAATATCATTTCATTTAAACTTTTAATCATCAGTTTCTATTCTGTAGGAGAACTTAGCAATTATTTTTACCATCATCATTTTGAGTGTTAATACCAATTGAGATTTATAATGAACTAACATCAAATTGAAAAAACTTAGCTTCCATTGAAGATAAATAAATTCTAGTAAACTTTGTAACTGTTTCTGTAGCTATATCAAGTTAGTTTTTAAAGTTTAAGTCATGATGCATATAAAATTGTTAGGAATTTTTCATAAATTCTTAACCACTACAAATTACTGCCTATTTTATATAAGGATATATTTAAGACAATTATCATAATTTATGGTTATTCCATTGAAATTATTAAATAATACAATAATGGGAAAATAAAGTCACCTACATATTTGTTCTTATTACAGTATTGGGTTGACAGCCAAGGCTTTTCAAGTGATAGATGCTATACTACTGAGCTATATTCTCTCTGAGATTATTAATTTTTAAATTTATCTGTCTCATAAACCAACAATAAGGCAATTTCTTAATCTGGATCTGTTTAATAAGAGAAGAAATCTATTTGGGTATACGAATTTTAATGTTCAGTAATTTGCTAGTCTGCCACTCTTAAATGTCAAACATACCTTTACATCCTTAAGGGCATTACTTCAATTATGAAAGATCCTAATGTTTGCACATTTAGTCTCTATTAAAAATGATGAAGCTAGGACTGGAAAGATTACTTAATAACTAAAAGCATGTATTAGTCTTACACTGGTTCCCAGTACCCATATCAGATGGCCTACAACTATCAGTTACTCCAGCTCTGTGGGATCCAGTAAGCTCTTCTGTCCCCACAGGCACCTTCCCTCATGCATGTACCCATGCACTCACACCCACACACAAGGTAAAAATACATCTTTTTTTGTGATGATGATGAATGTGGTAGGTGGGACATTAATTATAGCATCCAGAAGGATCATGAGTTCCAAGATAACCTGAGCTACATAGGAAGACCCTGCCAAAACAAATAATAAGTTATAGTCTGTTTGAGACCAGCTAGGGAAGACAGGAAAACTGAGACTGGTAAAACTAAACACTAGAAATTATATGTATGTAACATTTCAATTTTTCTTATCAAAAACACACACGTATGAAATGTAAAGTCTGGAAAAGCACATACACATAACCATAATCTTCTGAAAAGTGGTAACAGTGTAGGTGACATTTACACCTCTTAGTAGTTCGTTGGGTTTCTTTTTGCAACAATATATAGCTTTCACACAGAAAAATTTCTTTTTTTGTAAGAAATGTTCATTAATTCCAAAAAGAATTAAAACTGTCACTTAAAATGTATTATTATACAGAACTTTCATGGTTAAGAATAGGTTCCCATCGAGAAGTCACAAATATAAAGGATGGTGTGAAAGGTGGAAAAGAACTGGTGGGCTTGGAGATGGTTGATTCTTTTTAGGAAGTGAGGGTGGCCATCCAGCATCACTGATTTGTCAGAATCCCGAGCATTGTGCTTTCTTACAGAGTCTTCAACATCTAACATCAGAGCCAAAATAACTGGAAGTATGAATAGTGCAAGAAACCTTTTTGGTCCCAAACAGATTTCACATTTTAAACTTCCACTTAAACTCCAAATAAGTTTTCCTGTGTCAGGCAATTAACTCCTGTCTTAGCACATGGTTCCCCAGCTGCTGTAATTGCCCTGCAATCAACAGCCTTCTAGTTCTATGGTTTAAGCCCCCCTTTATGGGCCAATGAGTATGTAATGAGATAAGGTAAGAAAATAAAGTTTATTGTTGAAGATCATTTGAGTGCTATTTAAACTACAATGAATGAGGTAATTTCCAGATAGAAAGGGATAAATTGAAAATAAAAATACTCTAAATGAGTTCTTGTCCTCTCAGTAAATGAAAATCTGCATTTAGGAAAAAGACACCACTTTAAATGTATCATTTTAATAAGAATTTTTTCAAATAAAAATGAAGAGTTTTATATAAATTTTGCTTTATAATAATTTCTGTTTGTGTCAGTCAGCATGTTCTCCCTGTTGAATTTTCTACTGTTCCATTCCTTACAACTGAACTTGTGTTTGCTTTCTTCCCAACTATTGAATATAGCTGTTAACTGGGATCTCATCCTCTGACACTCTGGTCTCTCTTCTCAGGAAGGCTTCTTGTGGCACTTGTACCTTTCCTAGGCCTGTTCTCTCCCGGGTGGCACTGGTATCTCAGATGCTGCTGCTCTCCCATCCTCTCATTGTCTCCATTTCTCTCAAACACTTGTCTGACGTGTCTCCATCCTTTCATTATGTAAGATAGGGACGCGTATTCTGAATATATTTTGCTTTATTCATGAATACTGTGTACATTATACAACAATGCAGTGAAAACTCACATAATTCTAAAAATTGGAAATACATTGCTTACTTTCTAACTATGAACATAAATCTCCATTTTACATAGTACTGATAATTTTGGATTTGGGGGTGTAATTTTGTTAGCGCTCATGATTTGTTGTTGTTGTTGTTGTTGTTGTTGGTACATTATGGTGCAGAGTTTGCTGGTGAATGATGAAGAAGAGAAGGAATCCATGTTAGACTAGAATGCCCTCTCATTTTTGCCTGTCTACTTGTATTAGCTTTAATAGTCATAGTTCTTTGTAATATTTAAAAGCCAGCGATGATGTTTAGTAAAACCTGCACTCAGGAGGCAGAAGCAGGGAGACCTCTAAGTTTGGGGTGAACCTGGTCTACAGAGCAAGTTCTAGTACAGCCAGGGCTGTAAAGAGAAATCCTGTCTTGAAAACCAAACCGAAAGCCTCCATACCTATAAATTTGCTTAGCCAGGAGCACCTGAAACTGTAACCCTGCCACACATCATAGACACCGTAGGAGCAGGCCGCTCCTCTACTTCCTGCCATTCTTGTTTTTCCTCTGAGTACTTCTGCAGCTCATGGGGGAGCCACTTCTCATTTAAATATTAACCAGTATTATAAGTTCATCGCTTTACATTTTTGACTAAGATTGATGGTAGTTCTAGCATTTTCTTCCCATTGAACCATTCGGTACAATTCATCAGTGCCTGCAGTCAGCCCACGTTAGGTGCCACTTGGACTTCTTGGTCCCTTGTAACTTATTTTCCCTATTTCTATTATTACAAACTGTTCTGAAATCTAGAGCCTTTGTTCTGTTACATTTCTTCAGCTGTTTTCTTTGTTTTAGTCGGGCTTTTGTATATCCCAGGCTGGCTTTGGAACTCACTGTGTAACCAAGAGTAATCAACTGAGCTGCCTGCCTCTGCCCTCCAAGTCTAATATTGTGGTCTGTAGCAGCACACCTGGCTGTAAGGGCTTAGCTCAGCCTGTTTTCATTTGATCGCTCACTATTGACTGCAGCTGGTCATTTCTTGTTGTAAGTTGTTAGCTGCTAATCTAGCTTCTCATGAGAAAAATCTACCCATCATTCCTTGGTGCCTCCCATGGTGGGCTGAATCTTCTAATATCAATTTACTTTATTAAGACAGTCCCCCACACACCACCTACTTCACTGTATGTTCCCTCATTAAGACTCTCCCAAAGTGATTGTAGGTTATGTCCAGTTATACATACTAGAAAATCACTCTATCAACTGAGCTCCATCCTTAGCCTTCTTTGGTACTTAAGAATAAATTGTTTAACTTACCATTTAATTTCTAGTATCCTAGTAAACAGGGGATCAGTAAACATTTATAGAAGTGTCGTTGGATTCCTGTACACCATAGGCTACTTGATCTTTGAGGCTGTGGCCTTGTTTGTTTCAGTCTTAATTACTTTTCCAGTGTCTGATTCATTCACAAACAGATATTTGTTAACTCACTGTGGTGGATCTATGAATATATGATTTATTCTTTTCCTTTCCTTTGTTCATTTTTTTATTTCTTCATTATATCTTCCTCTTCTTTCTCTTCTTCTGTGTGTGTGTGTGTGTGTGTGTGTGTGTGTTGTATGTAAGTCTGAGATACTGAGGATTATACCTAGGCTTCATACATGCTAGGCAAGTACTGTACCACTGAACTCTATGTCCTCACCTCTTTTTACCTGACACCTGCTGAGACAGGGTGTCACCTAGTTGTCCACTCTGGCCTTGACCCTAACAATTCTCTGACCTGAGCCTTTGCAGTACCTGGGATGCAAGCCCCTGCCACTGATCTTAGCTACTATTTCTTTCTTGTACACATATTCCAGTGCTTAACACAATGCCTGGCATACTACATTCAGTAATGATTTGCTAATCCACTCATATTTACTCTTGATTGCTCTTGTTGAGTAGCACCTGCCTCCTGATTAATGGTTTCTGTGTTGTGATATTTTAGAAAGTATATTAATTTTACCCTTCTACATAATTAGCTAGGTTGTATATAAGTTCTATGTTCCTAGTCATTTTTCATCAGAATTTCAAACCATGTGCTTCATGTAAAATACCATGACTCTCTGCCCTGTTCTCCATACACATTTAATTTTTCTTACTGCTTAAAGGCTTTTAGGGTTTCAATAATTTTTACCTACTGCTATTCACTGTTGTAGTCTAGTTAGTTTTCCATTCATCCTAGCTCTTCAGCTATGTGAGATTTGCTTCTGTTATTTCTTTAAGATGTTTCTTTTTCCCAAAGATTTACTTATTTATTTTTTTATATATGACTGCTGTATCGGCATGTATACCTGCATGCCAGAAGAAGGCATCAGATCTCAGTATAGATGGTTGTGAGCCACTATGTGGTTGCTGGGCATTGAACTCAGAACCTCTGGAAGAGCAGTCAATGCTCTTAACCACTGAGCCATCTCTCCAGCTCCCAGCCCCCTTTGAGATGTTTCTTTTTTTCCATTGTTTGTAATTTTTTCTAGAATTCCTCCTAGATTAGGAAACTGATTTATCTTGAATGCCTGTTCTTTTTATACATTACTCTTAGAAAATGTCTTAGACTTCTGATTGATCTTTCTTTGATGCATTTATTCTGCTGTTTGATCATACCAGTGGCTTCTTTATTTTAGTGTTTAAACTTTTATTACTAAGATCTGTACTACAGCTTTTTGAATACTGGTGGTTCCCACTTTACAGTCTTTAACTTACTGGTTTGGTTTGAGTTTTCTGTGTTACAGTAGTATGAAAGAAAGGCAGTGCACATCCAGGAGAAACCATCCCTAAAAACTAAGTGTGTTCGTTGTCTTCTTGGACTGGAGATATATGGCAGACACTTTCTAGCAATGATGAACAGGGGCAGTGAGCTTCACCTCCACCAGTCTCAGCATCCTAAGGTCCGCAGTGTGCTATGTCACCAATTTCACTCAAAATATTGTCAACTTGTGACACGTTTTCCAGGATATAACCCCATTGGAGGAATGTCTTTATGATATGTGTTCTAGTCTTGGAAATGTACTTCTTTTCAATTTCACCTGTGTTTTCCATTATTTCGGTAGGGTTTGCTTTTCTGATACTAATTCTAACACATTTTTCATTTCTCATGGCTCATGCCAGTTTTGTAGACCCCTCCATACCTGGCAGAGCCTAGGAGCTGCCAGCTGCATTTGTTTCCATCATCTGTATGGAAGCACCTGGTATGGACTTGATGACTAACCTTTCTTTCGCAACTCTAAGCATGCAGTGTCAAGAGGCAGGCTTTTTTGGTGATGAAATGACTAAGAAGAAGAAGCAGTGTTCCTCCTGTAGACCCTGCCCATCCTGTTGTTCAGTCTTTAGCTTCTCACACCTTACAGTTATTTTGGAAACTTTTTCACTTTCTGTCAGCAGTTTGGCAGGTAGGCATACTGCCTTGCTTTCCCCCTCTTGTCCATGCATAAATCTTTCCTCTTTTAGGTATGTACTGACGTTCTCTGTCTGATAAAACCATGCCTCCTCTGTGATGCCCTATGTTCCAAGGGTTTAAAGATGCTCATATGCTCAGCGCACTGTCTTGTTCAGAGCATATGAGTGGAAACACAGTGGAAAATAGACAGGCCCCGATCTTAGTATTGTAAAGGTATCCATGTAATTGTTTTTGGTGAATTCACATCATCTTAATGAAATCTGAGAACCACAGCATTATTATATCATTTCCGTAGTATTGCAAAAGGCTAACTGTAGTTTTTTTTTTTCTTCTTAGGTTGTTGGTGATTCAACCATCTTAAAAGTTCTTCAGTCCAACATTCAGCATGTGCAGCTCTATGAAAACCCTGTCCTCCAGGAGAAAGCATTGACTTGTATCCCAGTCAGTGAACTAAAAAGAAAAGCTCAAGAAAAGTTATTCAGAGCTAGAAAGTTAGATAAAGGTAGTGGCTTCCATAATGATTTATTGCTAAGTATGCATCATTGCTAGATAGTAGTGCCTTTGGCTATATGTGCACACTATAAATACATTACCTACACCTATGTGGATTTTTAAGAAGCATAACAATAATGGACATATATTTGCTTTTTTAAAAAAGTATTTTGTGGTAACAGTAATGTAGAAATCCTCCTATCCTAGCATTTTAAGTATACAGTTCATTCTATTGAGTACTTTTCTGCTGCTACATGACCCGTATCACTATCCTCCCTTTTGTTATATAAAATAGAAAACCTACCGAATAAATGGTTATGCCCTGCCCTTCCCTAACTCCAGCTACTGACAATCACTGTTCTACTCTCTGTCTCTGATCTTGACAGCTCTATTGCATGGAAGTGCATTGTGTTTGGCTTATTTGATTTAGTGTAATGTCTTCAAGACGTGTTCATGTTACAAGATGCTGTAGAGCTGTCTTCTGTTGTGAGATAGATGATGATCCATTATGTGTACATCCGTGTCTTGCCTTACTAGTCATCTGTTGGTGGACACATGTATTGCTTTCATGTTTAGCTCTTATGCTGCTGTGAAAATGGATAAACAGATATCACTTTGAGACCTAGTTATAATTATTTGGTATTTTAACTTGAAGGTGCTAATATGCTAATTTTATTTTATTTTTTTGGAGGAATTACCAAATTTTTTCACAGTGTCTGTTCCCCCCCCCCTTTTTTTTTTGCCTTCTTATCAGTGGTGCACAGGATTTCAGTTCTTATCTCTGTCAGCAGCTATTATATATACATATATATAATGTTTTACATGTTGATACCTATAAAATCACATATATTTATATTAATATATGTGATAATTACATAAAACAAAATATTTTCATATATATACATATATGTACATATACATATATGTACATGTACACACATATATATATATATATATATATACATGCATATATATATATATATAAAACCATGTTAATAGAGCTGAAGTAGCATCTCAGTTTTGATTTGCCTTTCCAATAATGTTGAACATCTTTTAATGGGCATTTGTATATTGTCCTTGGAAAATGTCTATTTAACATTTCTCTTAAAAGTATTTTTAATCTGGATATGAATTTTTATAATGTTGGTATATGTATGTTTATGGGGAAGATAGAACTTTATGGAATATACAGCAAGTATTATTTGTATGTGTTGGTTTTTTTATTGTGCTACAGATTGAACCCTATGAATTACATCTGTTGGACAAGTGGTCCTCCATGGAACTTCACCCACACTCTTTGGATTTTAAAACAGGGTCTCAGTGTATAGCTTGGGGCTGGCACTGCCTTCATGATCTTACTGCGTCTGCATCTCATTACAGGCATGCTCCACCATCTCTAGCTGTAGTGACTCTAACAGAATTCACCCCTAAAGGTAGACACAGGTTCACTTTGTTATTAGATATTATTTATTGATGCAGAATAATTCCACAACAGTTGCTTTTGTATAAGCTCAGGCTTGCTACTTACACTGAGCATCCCCTCTGCCTCTGTCCCTCCATCTGGAAATACAAATAATTAAAAGAACAAATGAATTAGTACATTTAAACAGCCCAGAACAATAGTTTTGACCTTTATAATTGTTTGGTAACATTAATAAGTCTCAGGATTTTAGTTGTTAGTATTTTTATGTCCATAGGGTTTTTGCTTTTTATGTAATTGATTTTTATCTAGTCATCTTATTGTTCAGTACTCTGTTTATTAGCTCACTGGATGTTTGGGGGAAAGGGGTTGCCATGTTTTATAATAAGCATTTTTTAGTACTGTATCTTCAGAGTCCTAGTCACTTGTGTGCACTGCAGGCACCTTGTGAAAGGCACCTTGCCTTTATTCCCCCCCACAGTGGTGGTGCTGAAATTTATTTCACTGTCCTACACTGTGATGACTCAGGCAGTGTTGTTATGTGTTGGATCAAGATTAGGGAAAGGAATGTTCTTTTTTAACCTTAATCTGATCTTTCCCTGTGTTCCTCATTTCTTGATGTAAAGTTAAGTTTCTAACATGTATTATTTTCTTTTTTCATATTCTGAGATGAGAAATATATTGAAGTGTTTTGATTAACGTCCTATTTTTCAGTAACTACACTCCCATTTCCATAGTACCCCCAGTCTGAGGATAAAACCCAGGGCCTTCAGCAAACAGACTTTCCCAGTGAGAATACTGTTACCTGTGGGGACAAAGCTGAGGAAGATGCTAATGCTAGCAGGTCTCAGTTTATTTTGAATGTGACTATGTCATGATTACTGTTCTAGAAAACATTAACATTATTAAAGAAAGCTTAAGATTCTCTCACAGTCAATCAATCCTTGGTCCCACCGTATTGTGCAATTCTTCAAAATTCATTCTTCCAAGTAATTCTATGAAGAAAGTAGTTTAATCTGTGTGGAGTTTATTCAAAGTTTATCATCTCATGTACATTTAGTTCCTTTATACTTTTCATTTTCATATCAGGAACATCTTGTTAGGTGTCTATAAACTGTTGTAGTGCAGATGTATTTAAACACTGCACTGCGTGTATATTTAACTTGCACAGTTCCCCATGCATGGGCACTGAGATCACTCTCTGTTCTTATTTGTGCTGAATGCCATCCACTGAAGTGCTCGTGAAACCTGCTTCCTGTTGCTTGGACAGATTCCCTCTTGCCAATGGCATGTGGCATTGTTTCACAGAAAGAGTATTTGTCCTTCTGATGTTGATGTTACTTTAAGAGGGATTATTATCACTGATTTGTAGGACAGTTTTATGTGTTCTAGATTGATAGTTTCCTTTGCTAGACACATTAGAATTTTACTACTCCCTATCTCAATGTTCTTTGTTAATTTATTAGGTGTACCTTCTAAAATTCAGAAGTTTTAAATAACATAATTTTCCATTTCTGGATTCTGTATTATTGGTCGAATCATGCTTTTAAGAAAACCTTCGCAGGCTGGGGAAATGGCCGCACAAGGATGAATTCCCGAGCTTGAGTACCCAGAATTCACAAAGACTGATGTAGTGGAATATATGTGTAATCTGCACTCCTACAGGAAGATGGGGGATGGAGTCAGTGGACTTCCAGAAGCTCAGTTATTCCGACCATACAAGTTACAAAAGGAGATGCTGACTCAAACAGTGTGAGACGCAAGGATCAACACCTGAGCTCGCCTTCTGTGTACTGTGACACATCCATACACATGTGCATTGCACACACACATGCACATACTAGGGAGGCCTTCTGGGGTCCAGTTATAAGCATGCTCTCTTGTAACTCTTAACTACTGTAGTACTATAGAGAAAGACAGACTTCTTACATAAATGTATTAACAGTATCAGATATCTAGGTAACCACTTGTCTCAACTTAATGGGTGACCCATTCTCTTAACATTTCTTTGACATGACAATTTTGTCTTGGTGTTTAATGATTTTTTTTCTATTTAATGAGTTTGTTTTTGGTTTTGAGCTACTGTTTTCCTGTATATCTAGGCTAGCCTGGACTGCTTTTTTACCTCAGTCTCCTGCGTGCTTAAGATTACAGGCCTGCACCATTGCATGCAGTGCCACCTTTATCAAATGCCTTTTATTCACTTTTAAACTATCTTTTGACTGATACAGAAGACCTGTCTCAAAAAGAATAAAGAGGTTTGTCTCTCAGTACTCTTTCTTTTTTCATTGATTTTTTTATAAATGATATTTGATTATTAAAAATCAGTAAGTTCATTTACTATGGGCTGGAGAGATGGCTCAGCGGTTAAGAGCACTGACTGTTCTTCCGAAGGTCTTGAGTTCAAATCCCAGCAACCACATGGTGGCTCACAACCATCTGTAATGAGATCTGGCGCCCTCTTCTGGTGTGTCTGAAGACAGCTACAGTGTACTTAAAACATACAATAAATAAATCTTAAAAGAAAAAATAAATAAATAAATAAAACTTTAAACATGCACTATTATCACAGTGCATTAGTTTTTGAGTAAAATGACAGATAAACCTATGCTGTGTAGATAATATACACAGTGCTGATTATCTCGTCAACAGTAGACAAGAACTCACTTCCATGGTAGTTCTTTTTTTTTTAATATTTTTTATTAGGTATTTTCCTCATTTACATTTCCAATGCTATCCCAAAATTCACCCATACCCTGCCCCTGACTCCCCTACCCACCCACTCCCACTTTTTGGCCCTGACATTCCCCTGTACTGGGGCATATAAAGTTTGCAAGTCCAATGGGCCTCTCTTTCCAGTGATGGCCGACTAGGCCATCTTTTGATACATATGCAGCTAGAGTCCAGAGCTCCGGGGTACTGGTTAGTTCATAATGTTGTTCCACCTATAGGATTGCAGATCCCTTTAGCTCCTTGGGTACTTTCTCTAGCTCCTCCATTGGGGGCCCTGTGATCCATCCAATAGCTGACTGTGAACATCCACTTCTGTGTTTGCTAGGCCCTGGCATAGCCTCACAAGAGACAGCTATATCAGGGTCCTTTCAGCAAAATCTTGCTAGTGTATGCAATGGTGTCAGCGTTTGGAGGTTCATTATGGGATGGATCACTGGACATGGCAGTCTCTAGATGGTCCATTCTTTCAGCTCCAAACTTTGTCTCTGTAACTCCTTCCATGGGTGTTTTGTTCCCAGTTCTAAGAAGGGGCAAAGTGTCCACACTTTGGTCTTTGTTCTTCTTGAGTTTCATGTGTTTTGCAAATTGTATCTTGTACCTTGGGTATCCTAAGTTTCTGGGCTAATATCCACTTATCAGTGAGCACATATTGTGTGAGTTCTTTTGTGATTGGGTTACCTCACTCAGGATGATGCCCTCCAGGTCCATCCATTTGGCTAGGAATTTCATAAATTCATTCTTTTTAATAGCTGAGTAGTACTCCATTGTGTAAATGTACCACATTTTCTGTATCCATTCCTCTGTTGAGGGGCATCTGGGTTCTTTCCGTGGTAGTTCTTAAGGAGACCTGTACGAGCTGTTGTGTTTGTTTGCTGTATTGGGGCATGTATTGCACATCTCAGACAAGTGTTCCCTGAGCTCAGTTGCCAGACTCTGTTGCCTATTAGGTAACATCTTCTTCTTTTCATATAAATTCTGTAGTAATAGTTTTTTGAGAAAAATTCTTTTATAATTTTAATTGAGATTATATTTAATTACAAAATAATATGGGGATTAACAAATTTAAAAGGAACAAACTTTCTCGGAGATACTATGTATTGCTGAACTGTAGGCACCTCCCCATGCTTTTACATTTGTGAAATATATCAAACAAAGCTAGGAGAGAAGGGAATCCAGCTGACCCTTGGACAGCATGGGTTTGAACTATACTGGCCCACCTATAAATGGGTCTATAAATTAAAGTGTTTTTCATATGTCCCATGCATATGCATCCTAATTCATTTTCCCATTGGTTCTGTCTTGCTGTGCACACATGCATTTTTAGAGTGAGCTTGGGTTGTGGTTTATACTTAGAACTAAAGTTTAAAAGTGTAGTTTATTAAAAGTTAACTCACACAATCTAGGCTTCAGTGGCACCAGTCATACTTAAGAAATTGAAGCAAATATAAAGATGCAATAATCTATCCTAACTAAAACTAGCCATAGTATTGGTGTCAGTGTCCCAGCTCTTCTTTATAAGGAAAGGAATGAGATGGCATTGATAGCCAAGTGTGCAGCTGTGAAGACCTCTTTCATCATGTTTTACTTTTTTTGTTTTGTTTTGTTTTGTTTTGTTTTGGTGGTTTTGGTTTTGGTTTTTTGTTTTACTTTAATGGTTTGTATTTTAATACACTTTTCAAGATTTTTAAATTACTTCATATCTAGACAAGTTGAGATTTTTAACAACTTAATGTAAATTTACTACTTGATTTTAAAAGAGTAAGTGCATTGCAAATACCTGTTTCTGAAGGGCTTAAATTACTTTTTAAGAAACAGTTTTGCAGAGATCCCATTATATCCTAGTATTGTTAAAGAATACTATATTATTTCAGACACCTGTGATGAATAGCAGATGTATTAGATAACACTATACTATGTGCTTTTTCATAGATTTTTTATTTCTTTTAATTTCAAAACATTAAATGTAGAGATTAAGGCTGGCAAGATAGCCCAGTGGGACGGGTAGGCAGGGCTGACAAGATACCTCAGCAAGTTGAGCTATTTGCCAGCATCCTAACAAGCTGAGGATTTTCTCTGAGGACCCACATAAGAAGAACCAATTTTTACAAGTTGTCCTCAGATCTGTACACAAGTATACTCTGGCACACATGAGCATACACACACACACACATCCATGAGTAAACGTAATTTTTAAAATAGACAGGAGGTGATGTTTTATTGATAAATTAGACAGTATTTTGTGTCATGCTTACTTGCTGGGGCTGTTCTGTACACTCTAGATATGCTTGGGTGTTTGTCTTTTGTTGTGCATATCCAAGAATAAATTCTATTACACAGTTGAAGCACTGCCAAAAAAAAATAATAGATACTGGAGAACATTGTCTGCTCTTACAGAGGAGTACCCAGATAGAAGCTTACGATCTTCTGTAAGTCTAGTTTTGTGGGATCTGAAACTAGGCATTTAGGAAAGACACCAATACACATAAAAGAAATCTTTAAAAAGCTAACAGCATGATATTTACCATATCTGGTATTCAGACATCCACCTATAATTTTCTTATCATTTCATGTTTACCTATGCATATATCTAATAACAAATTTAATATGGCCAAAATTAATATTTGATGGTGCTGGTGACAAAACTCTGGACCTTGCACACATCAAGCAAGTGTGCTACCACTTAAGCTGTGTTTCTCAAAATCATATTTTTCTATCTCCCTTGTGTTTTATGGATCGATTCCATGTTGACCCCTATTCCTTGAGACAATGCCATGCTCTGGTCAGTTGCATAGCAGAGACTGCAGTAGTCCCTTCTGCTGTAACTGCAGTCACACAGCTTACTGTGTGTGTGTTAGCCCTGTCCACATCATCTAACAGTCCTTACATATTCTTTGTGAAGACTTTTATCATTTTACACTTTCATATATTTCTGCTCCCAGTCTGAGCATGAAGTATATAGGAAGTTTTGAATTTTGGGGGCTTTCAACCTTAACTGGTTCTCTTCTAACTTCCAAGGTACTAATGTAAGTGATGAGGACTTCCTTCTACTGGAGCTCCTACACTGGTTTAAAGAGGAGTTTTTTCGCTGGGTGAATAACATTGTGTGCAGCAAATGTGGTGGAGAGACTAGATCTAGAGATGAGGCATTGCTGCCCAATGATGATGAACTGAAGTGGGGTGCAAAGAATGTGGAGAATCATTACTGTGATGCCTGCCAGTTGAGCAACCGCTTCCCAAGGTGGGTACCTGCCAAGTGAGGTGGGGGCTCTCTCAGTGGAATAGTAAACAAATTTATTATTAAATTAGCTTTTTAATCTCCATTTTTAACTGGACTTGATATTTCTTTAGGACAAAAGTCTGCAGACTAAACTGGCAGACTAGACCCAGCCATATCCACATTCTCTGGTTTTGTAGGACACAGCCCTCTGACTTATGGGTCCTGTGACAGTTTTCTGGCTGTCTTTTCTGTCTCTCCCTCGTGTGTGTATATCTGTGTCTTGTGTAGCCCAGGCTGTCCTGGAACTTCTAATTTTTCTGCCTCTAATTGTTGAGTGCTAAGATTGTAGGCATGTATCACAATGTATCCAGTGCTGGGGACTAAACCTCTAGCTTTGTGCATGTTAGGCAGGCAGTTTATCAGTTGAGCTAATCTCCAGTCCTTACTGTCTCCTTTATGCAGTTTGTTGACTGTATGAAAGTGCTGATGTATACAGTGAAAATATTAGCGATAGTGATGCCTTTAATTAATCATCAGATACGGGGGTAAAAGTAAGAGCAGAAATTGTTTTAATTAGGACTTCCTCTGTCCCAGCCTTTCAAATCTATCTCAATCTCTGTATTTTTCTTGTTTATTTGGTTTCATTTGAGACTGAGTCCTGCTGTGTAGTTCAATTATCCTTTTACATATCAAAATTGCACATGTGCACACTAAACCTCAATAATCATATTTCCATTTTAAACTTGGGAAATTAAAATTTTTCAATTTACTTTTTCAACCTGTAGCTTATAAGCTTCATGTTAGATTTTCTTAATAGGCAATAGTTACGAAGTTTAGTTCTGTTGCCCAGCAAGAAAAGATGCCACATGTTTGAAAAGCCTGTTCTGGTGGAGTTTAGTACTCAGTTTTGTCTTAACTTGGAACCAGCCCTACATTATACATAAAAGAATATTATACCCAATGCTGATATAAAACCAGCTTTGTTTTGTTGTTCTTCAACATACACTTACACAACACCTTTACAGTACCATACCTAGTTAAGTCCCTCTTATAAGGCTTTTTGTTTGTTTTTCCCTAGGCAACAGAATTAAACTAACAATATAGTATAGATTAGTGCTATTTATGGTATTTATGCAAAGTCATTTTATAATAATTTCCTGCTTTACTTTTAGTTGTCTGTGCAAAGTTGGAGAATAAACACATGGGGGTGGGGCGGAGGTGTTTTGTTATGTTTTTCTAGTTAGCAGAGCTAGACCTCGAGGCCTCTGCTTTGCTGGTGCAGTGCTTCACCACTGAGGAATTGCTCTTGCTCTACTCCATTTGACTTGGCCCAAGACCAGAATGCTCCAGTTCATTAATATGCCTTAATGTAACCTTGAATCCCTGTTCAGTTAGAATGCTGAATTCACTTAAGCTTAAGCAAAGCAGCTGCTTAGCCGACTTTTCAATGCAGAGCCAGTTCATTCATTTTCTTCCGGGTCTGGAGCTAGCCTTTCTGCCTAGCTAGAGCACAAGACACACACCAGCTTTTCTCAGTGCAGAGTAAAAATCTCAGTGCTCTCTATTCTTGTGATACATTTGTAATTGAAATAACTTTTGGGAGAATGCTGCACACATCTTGCTTGTAAATTAGCAAGCATTTTTAAGTGGGTCCAGAAATTAATCAAAAGTCATTATTAAAAAGAAAACTGGAACTTATACTAAGTTAAAATATCTGCATATGAGTGAGGAGTCCAGCTGTGTTTACACACAGGGAGAATGAAGTCTTGTCAACCATTCTCTACCTTATTCCAGGGAGACAGGTGTCTACCAAGCCCCAAGAATCCTGCCTCCATCACCCACAGCATTGGGGTTACAAGTATGCATGGTCACACCCACAGCTCTTTACATGAGTACTGGATCCAAAATCAGTTCCTTATTTTTCCACAGCAAGTGTTCCTAAGCACTGAGCCATCTCTCCATCCCTAATCCCCACAGCCCTCATTTGGGTTTTCAAGTTTGGAAGCAGTGTCTCATATAGCACAGGCTAGCCTTGAATGACTTTGGATTCCTAGTCTCCTCCTCCCTTCCAAGCCCTGGGATTATACATGTACATCTTTTTTGGTGATAGGAATTGAACTGAAGTTCCATGTATGATAGTCAAGTATCCTACCCTAAATCCCTGCCCCTGCCCCTGCCCCTGCCCCAAGCTAAAATCCATTGAGTAATTTTTAAAGGTAATTACATAGCAAGCTTATTTACTTGCAAGAGAACCATTGAATATCTTAATCACAGTTTTTAGAAAAACTGCCTATCTAAATATTTTTAGAATCCAGTCAAGATGAAAACTCCCCTGTCCAGCCATTCTCCTACATCTTAGCTGTTACATGGCTTGTAATACTGATTCTGAGTGTGGCAGTATGAATAGGCTAATCAGTGCATTTACCTTCTTTGAAGTGTTAGCACCCATTTTTAATTAAGACTAAAACTGACTGCATATAGTAAACTACACTCATTGAAGACAGTTGTACCTTTTAAGCATGGTTCACAAAGACTAGCACAGTACCTTGTATAGGCTGTGTTTTAAGTCAGTATTTTAAAATAAGACAGTAAAAGTCATGATTGGTGTTTTAGCATACAAGTGATTTAAGTTCTTTAAAAATTTGATTTTGATCATGAATCACAGCTCTCGTCTTTTTGTTTTTTAAAACAGATATAACAACCCCGAGAAACTTTTGGAAACAAGATGTGGACGCTGTGGTGAATGGGCCAATTGTTTTACTCTGTGCTGCCGTGCATTAGGGTTTGAAGCTCGATATGTGTGGGATTACACAGGTACAGCGTGAGAAGGAGAGAAGAGACAGAAGAGAGGAGCTTTGTAAACTTGAAGTTGAGGTTTACAGCCTGAGCCCCTCATTTTCTCTTTTTCATATCACCTGAGTTCTCTGTTAACCTTCTGTAAGGTAACAGCAGTAGCAGCCTCACAGGAGATCTCAAGACTGTAACATTTGTCTCACAGCTGCCCCATTCCCAGTGTCTGGACTCTATCCTATCGGTGACATTAACAGTACCTTGTTCTGTGTGATGGGAATGTGTGTAGTAACGTGCTATAGAGATCATGTTAAAGGATTGCTGTAGTTGATGTAGTAAGCCTCTACTGCATTCTGTAGACACTAAGGAAAACTTGCTCTTCATTTAGAAAAAAACTCATGTCAGGTTCGTGTTGAAAGTCGCTTTCCCTGTTCCAGGGTTTTCCTTGTTTCCCTTGTTGTTTTAGAATTAGATGAAACCTTCAGCTGATAGTCTTCTCTCAGAATCAAATATAGAGCCTCAAGCGCTCAAGGGTGTTTAAGGCAGGAGGATTGAAACCAGCCTGGGTATCCATTTGCCTACTAAGGAGACTCCATTTCAAAACTAAATATAGACCATGAATAACCAGGTCTGGAGAGGTTCTTGTTTCAGAAGTCACATTTATTCCTTCACAGCCCACTAGTTCGGATGCTCTTCTGAAAGCTTTACCTGCCTTAGAGTCACAGCACACATCATTTTTAGTTAAGACTTAAACTGACTACATTTTAAATACAAATACTGTATAATTATGTGTGCCACAAAATGTTCTTGCTAATTAACTCGGTGTTAAGTATTATAAGTTAGTTTATTATATGATTCTTAGAGGATTACTTATAGTTATTAGAAGTCATTCTTGTTTTATAAACTTAACTTCTACTTCCCTTTTCTTTCTCTTCTCCCACATGAGTAGACCATGTTTGGACAGAAGTCTATTCTCCATCTCAGCAGCGGTGGCTACACTGTGATGCATGTGAGGATGTCTGTGACAAACCCCTCCTTTATGAAATAGGATGGGGCAAGAAGCTTTCCTATATAATAGCATTCTCTAAAGATGAGGTAGGACATCAGAGAAAATGCACACCTTCAAAGTGTACTTGACATATGGGCCACATACATTGGTAGGGTGCTGTTTCTTCTGTCATTTGTAAACACCATAAAGTCATTGGAATCAGTGTGTCCCCTGTCGGTGTCCAAGGGATATTTGTATCCATTTACGTATAGATGAATAGTGGGTGAGTTAGTTTTTAATCTTAAATTAAGCTGCTGTAAACATTCAGGTATATACTTGCTTTTTCTTGTTGCCTAGGAGTGGAATGGCTGGGTCATTGTCAGATTATTTTGCAAAGCAGTGGCACCATTTTATTTTCTTACCAGTAGTACATGAGATTTGCTAGTTTCTCCATATCCTTGCCAAAGTTTAGTGTGGCTTTACTATTTTTTTTTTTTTTGAGTCGGTGGTGGGGGGAATATTTTCTTTATTAACTTTTAAAATGTTTTCACCTTTCCAGGTCTCCCCTTCAGAAACACCCTATCCCATTCCCCCCTCCCCTGCCTCTGTGACGGTGCTCCTCCACCCACCCACCCACTCCTGTCCTTGTCATTCCTTAACACTAGCCTTGTGGCTTTACTTTTTTAAGTTCAGCCCTGCCAATGAGAGCATGGTTGTGCTTTCCAAGTGTGCTTCCCTAATGACACAGTGTCCTGCCTGGAGCATGAGCTAGGTTTCATTTTCTAAACCCGTGTCTCTTTTCTTCTGAGTCTAGAGGTTTCTTTTTTTTTTTTAAGTTCTTATGTAAGTTGTTTTTAGAATTTTGTGTTGTTAATATTTGCCTCGTGTGTTCTAAATGGTAAAAGAAAAGAAATCAGTCAAATTCTCTTAAAGATTTTGCTTTTACATTATATGGAAGAAAGCTTTGCTGCTCCTTGACACTGATTTTCTCTTATTTTCTCCTTAGAGCGTGTTATGTTTTAGTTAGTTGAGACTTGTTTTGAGCATCTACATTACTGAGCTGCCCTGCCCAAGATGGCTGAGGAGGCTGGGCTTCTCTCCTTACTTGTCCTCTCTGTCAGAATTTGCTTCTGTAGTCATGCAGCAATGAGGGTAAAGTTTCATTTGTTTAGTTCTGCGATGGCAGCCTCTTTACAATATGAAAATCTAACATTCTGAAAATATTTTAACTTATCACTATTTTGTTGAAAAAAATTAAAGTATATTCTTTTCAATGTCTTTCACTTTCATTTAGTTTTACTATGGCTTGTGAGGCTGGCCTTGAACTCACGGATCTGCCTCAGCCTCCTTATTCCTGGATTATGGTCGTAATCTATCATGCTCAGCTTTTCTTTCTTTCTTTCTTTTTTTTAATTGAACAATACCCTCAACTCTGGTTTTTAAATTCTAACACAGGATATTTTTCTTAGTTACTTGTAAGAGTTCCTTGCATTGTAGCTATTTAAAAAATAAAGCTATTTTTTAAAAAAATTAAAGGAACATTGTGATTTTTGTTAAATAGTTGTGTTCTGTAACTGATTCCAGGTAGTTGATGTCACCTGGCGATACTCTTGTAAACATGATGAGGTGATGTCCAGGAGGACCAAGGTTAAAGAAGAGTTACTTCGAGAAACTATTAATGGGCTTAATAAGCAGGTATGTAGTGGCTGTCATTTTAAAGAGGACATTTGAAATTTTACATATCAGGAATAGTCCGTTTTAACTCTTTATTTACCTATTGAGAAAGATCTCATGTATCCTTGACCTCATGTGCTAGGATAATATGTGCAACAGCATGTCTAGTTTTTAAAAATTACCTTTATTCCTTAACAATTTCCTACAGTACATTTTGATATTTACCACCCCACAAGTATCCCCAGATTCACCTTCCCTCCCTCACCCCCACCTACATATCATCTACATATCATATTTTTTTTTTTTTTTGGTCCTAATGTGTGCTGCCCAAATACTCTTGGTTTTTTCAAGACAGGGTTTCTCTGTATAGCCCTTGCTGTCCTGGAACTCACTTTGTAGACCAGGCTGGCCTTGAACTCAGAAATCCGCCTGCCTCTGCCTCCTGATTGTTCTTGGTGTGAGGCCTGACCTGGAGCTTGATCTACACCAGGTGTCACACCCTTCAGGAAAACTGTCTTCACCCCAGCAATTATTAATTACCAGTAGCTCCCTAGATAATGGTGGGACTTCATCCCTACCTCCCTGCTTCAGTGCTGGGATTTTGCCAGCTTGAGTGTATGCACAAGTCTTGTGCATGCTGCCATGACTACTGTGAGTTTTACATGTACAGCTTCCCTGCTGTGTCTGGAAAGCACGTTAATTGTAGTCTGTCAGCCACAAGTGGCTCTTACAAACTTTCTGCCCCTCTTCTTCGGTGACGCCCCAGGCCTTGAGGGAAGAGGTGTGATACAGGTGTTCACCATGTGCTGAGAACTCTGCAGTCTCTTACTCGCTTCCAGTTAACTAGCTGCCACACCCAAGTTTATATAGTTCAGAGAATGGAACCCAGGGCCTTAGGCATTCTAGGCAGTTTACCAAGTGAGCTAATTCTTATCCACCATTGAAATTTCTAAAGTATTACATCTTTCTACCAAGACTATTTTAATAAACCAGTGTCTTTTTTTATTCTTAATTTTTTATTATTTAAATGTATTTTATACATCAAACATGTTAATAATATTGAGTATTTTGAGAATCAAAAAATACATAAAAATTGTTCATCTTTTATATTCATATCCTTTCATATCCTAAAAATATCATTAAGGAATATTTAATACTATCTATAACTGAGGATCCTATATCTAATGTTGAATTCTAAATAGTTTCAAAACATATAAAATATTCTTTGGGAGTTAAGCATAATAAAAGAGGATGAAATATTATAAATGAATCATTAAGAATTATATTCAAAAGCCCTTATATGATACAACCTGACATAGTGAGAGAGTATTTAAAATGCATTATGTATCTGTGTATATTGCCTAACAATAAGTTTACTTTAAAAAGATTATCAATGTTTCTAGGAGAGAAATTATTTTTTTCAGTAATTATATTTGAAAAATTTCAAAACAGCAAAATCTCTTTGAAGTTAAATATTAAGAAAATGCTAATTTCAGGGACAGTGAGAAAAATTATAAATATTTCCATGATGTTTGTAGAACATGATTTTAATGTTTCAACTATTGCTATTCAACAAACATAGTTATTTTATGATATATTTTGTTGTTATGTCTCCCTTTTCATTTCTGATTTTATTAATTTGGATACTGTCTCTGTGCCTCTGGTTCTTCTGGCTAAGGGTTTGTCTATCTTGTTAATTTTCTCAAAGAACCAGCTTCTGGTTTGGTTGATTGCTTGTATAGTTCTTTTTGTTTCTATTTGGTTTCCTGCAGTCCACTCCTCTCTGGCATATTTGCATCTTTTTGTTCTAGAGCTTTCAGGTGTGCTGTCAAGCTGCTAGTGTAAGCTCTCTTCAGTTTCTTTTGGGAGGCACTTGGAGCTATGAGTTTTCCTCTTACCACTTCTTTCATTGTGTCCCATAAGTTTTGGTATGATGTGTCATTTTCATTAAATTTTAGAAAGCCTTTAATTTCTTTATTTGTTCCTTGACCAAGTTATCATTGAGTAGAGCGTTGTTCAGCTTCCATGTGTCTGTGTGCTTTCTGTTTTGTTTGTTTGTTTGTTTGTTTTTTGTTTTGTTTTTGTTTTTGTTTTTTTTTTATTTAAGGACAGCCTTAGTCTGTGGTGATCTGATAGGGTGCATGGAATTATTTCAGTCTTCTTGTATCTGTTGAGGCCTGTTTTGTGACAAGTTATATGGTCAATTTTGGACAAGGTACTGTGAGGTGCTGAGAAGAAGGTATATTCTTTTGCTTTTGGATGAAATGTATAAATATCTGTTAGATCCATTTGGTTCATAACTTCTGTTGGTTTCACTGTGTCTCTGTTTAGCTTCTGTTTCCATGATCTGTCCATTGATTAGACTGGGGTGTTGAAGTCTGCCACTATTATCCTGTTGGGGTGCAATGTGTGCTTTGAACTTTAGTAAAGTTTCTTTTATGAATGTTGGTGCCCTTGAAATTGGAGCATAGATGTTCACAATTGAGAGTTCATCTTGGTAGATTTTTCCTTTGACCAGTATGAAGTGTCCCTCCTTATCTTTTTTTGATAACTTTTGGTTGAAATTTGATTTTATTCCATATTAGAGTGGCTACTCCAGCTTGTTTATTAGGGCTATTTTCTTGGAAAATTGTTTTCCGACCTTTTACTTAAGGTAGTGTCTGCCTTCATCACTGAGGTGTGTTTCCTGTATGCGGCAAAATATTGGGTCCTATTAATATATCCAGCCTGTTAGTCTATGTCGTTTTACTGGGGAATTGAGTCCATTGATGTTAAGAGATATTAAGGAAAAGTGATTGTTGCTTTCTGTTATTTTTGTTGTTAGGGTTGGGATTCTGTTCATGTAGCTATCTTCTTTTAGGTTTGTTGAAAGATTACTTTCTTGCTTTTTCTAGGGTGTAGTTTCCCTCTTTGTGTTGGTGTTTTCCATCTATTACCCTTTGTAGGGCTGGATTTATGGAAAGATATTATGTAAATTTGGTTTTGTCATGGAATATCTTGATTTCTCTATCTATGGTAATTGAGAGTTTTGCTGGGTATAATAGTTTGGGCTAGCATTTATGTTCTCTTAGTTTCTGTATGACATCTGCCCAGGATCTTCTAGCTTTCTGGTGAGTCTGGTGTAATTCTGATAGGTCTGCCTTTATATGTTACTTGACCTTTTTCCCTTACTGCTTTTAATATTCTTTCTTTGTTTAGTACAATTTGGTGTTTTTGATTATTATGTGACAGGAGGAATTTCTTTACTGGTCCAGTCTATTTGGAATTCTGTTGGCTTCTTGTATTTTCATGGGCATCTCATTCTTTAGGTTAGGGAAGTTTTCTTCTATAATTTTATTGAAGATATTTACTGGCCCTTTAAGTTGAGAATCTTCACTCTCTTCTATACCTATTATCCTTAGGTTTGATCTTCTCATTGTGTCCTGAATTTCCTGGATAAAACATTAGGAGCTTTTTGCTCTTTGCATTTTCTTTGACTGTTGTGTTAATGTTTTCTATGGTATCTTCTGCACCTGAGATTCTCTTCTATCTCTTGTATTCTGCCGGATCTCTTTCCTAAGTTTTCTAATTCCATGGTTGTCTCCCTTTGTGATTTCTTTATTGTTTCTATTTACATTTTTAGATCTTGGAGGGTTGTCTTCATTTCATTAACCTGTTTGGTTGTTTCCTTGTAATTCTTTAAGGGATTTTTGTATTTCCTCTTTAAGGGCTTCTAGCTTTTTACCTGTGTTCTCCTGTATATGTTTAAGGGAGTTATTTATGTCCTTCTTAAAGTCCTCTATCACCATCATGAGAAGTGATTTTAGATCCAAATCTTGATTTTCTGGTGTTTTGGTGTATCCAAGACCTGCTATGTTGGGAGACTTGGGTTCTGCTGATGCCAAGTAACCTTGGTGTCTGTTGCTTATGTTCTTTTTTTTTTTCAATAACTAGATAAGGGTTTATTCTTTGTATCAGCAAAGGACTTGTGCTTAAGTAGGAAGAACTAAATTCCATACTCAAATTGGATTATTAGAATACAATAAAGACAATGGCTGGAGTTCCTTTAAACAGATATACACCCAAACCTAGGATACCCAAGATATAAGATATAATTTGCTAAACACATGAAACTCAAGGAGAATGAAGACTGAAGTGTGGACACTATGCCCCTCCTTAGATTTGGGAACAAAACACCCATGGAAGGAGTTACAGAGACGGAGTTTGGAGCTGAGATGAAAGGATGGACCATGTAGAGACTGCCATTGCCAGGGATCCACCCCATAATCAGCATCCAAACGCTGACACCATTGCATACACTAGCAAGATTTTATTGAAAGGACGCAGATGTAGCTGTCTCTTGTGAGACTATGCCGGGGCCCAGCAAACACAGAAGTGGATGCTCACAGTCAGCTAATGGATGGATCATAGGGCTCCCAATGGAGGAGCTAGAGAAAGTAGCCAAGGAGCTAAAGGGATCTGCAACCCTATAGGTGGAACAACATTATGAGCTAACCAGTACCCCGGAGCTCTTGACTCTAGCTGCATATATATCAAAAGATGGCCTAGTCGGCCATCACTGGAAAGAGAGGCCCATTGGACTTGCAAACTTTATATGCCCCAGTACAGGGGAATACCAGGGCCAAAAAGGGGGAGTGGGTGGGCAGGGAAGTGGGGGTGGGTGGATATGGGGGACTTTTGGTATAGCATTGGAAATGTAAATGAGTTAAATACCTAATAAAAAATGGAAAAAAAAAAAAAAAACAGATATACACATCCCCAACTCTTTTTTTTAAAATATTTTTTATTACATATTTTCCTCAATTACATTTCCAATGCTATCCCAAAAGTCCCCCATGCCCTCCCCCCCACTTCCCTACTCACCTATTCCCATTTTTTTGGCCCTGGTGTTCCCCTGTACTGGGACATATAAAGTTTGTGTATCCAATGGGCCTCTCTTTCCAGTGATGGCCGACTAGGCCACCTTTTGATACATATGCAGCTAGAGTCCAGAGCTCTGGGGTACTGGTTAGTTCATAATGTTGTTCCACCTATAGGGTTGCAGATCCCTTTAGCTCCTTGGGTACTTTCTCTAGCTCCTCCATTGGGGGCCCTGTGATCCATCCAATAGCTGACTGTGAGCACCCACTTCTGTGTTTGCTAGGCCCCGGCATAGTCTCACATGAGACAGCTATATCTGGGTCCTTTCAACAAAATCTTGCTAGTGTATGCAATGGTGTCAGCATTTGGAAGCTGATTATGGGGTGGATCCCTGGATATGGCAGTCTCTAAATGGTCCATCCTTTCATCACAGCTCCAAACTTTGTCTCTGTAATTTCTTCCATGGGTATTTTGTTCCCAATTCTAAGAAGGGGCACAGTGTCCACACTTTGCTTGCCTCCTGCCATCCAGTTATCTCTAATGCTACCTTCCCTTGCTATATATGATTGGAACCTCTCCTTCCTGTGATCCTGGTTGTGTCAGAACTCCTCAGTTCAGCTGTCTCTGTAATCCTGTGATTCTGGGATCCCGTGATCCTAAGATCCTGGGTGTGTCAGAGTTCCTAGGAGTCAAGCTGCCTCTGGAACCCTGAGATTCTGGTGTGGCCAAGTTCCAGGGATCCTGGGGTCCTGTGAACCTGTGGGCCTGGGTGTATTAAAGCACCTGAGAATGGAGCTTTTTCTGGGTGTTGTGGGACTGGCTGTGGAGTTTGTGCCCAAGGTCTGCTCAGAAGGGCCAATGTCTTTTTATTTATGGAAATTTTTGCATAGTTCATTTAAGTGTTATAGGGTGTTATATGCTAAGTGTCACATTTCTTCTCAAAATGAATAAAACAGCATTTCAGTATTCATAGTATTTGCATAGAAAGTATGCAGTTGTGGGCTTGGGACATAGGTCAGTAGTTAAAGTGCTTGCTGCATAAACATGAGGATCCCCAGAATTTATAGTTTACATGGGTAAACTGTAAATGTGATAGGTTGTACTGTAACTCCAGCACTGATGAGTTACACACAGATAGATCCTGGGAGCCTTCCAGCTGCTGATCTAGGCAAGATGGTGAGATGTGGGTTAATTAGAAATCCTCTCTCAAAAGTAACATGGAGAAAGATAGAGGAAGATACCTGATATAAACCTCTAACTTCTCTCTGGAACATATGATAGGCACATGTGCACACCACACACACACACACACACACACACACACACACATACACACATACATCATTGCTGGGCATGTTGGTGAATGTTTGTAATCTTAGCATTCTTAGCCGTTGGGGCTGTTGGGAGGCTGAAGTAGGAGGATAGTGAATTTCAGGCTAACAGGCTAACGTGAACTACATAGAGAGACCCCACCTGAAGAATGGAAAAGTATCCTGTTTAGTTTTCAAACTGTATCTTGAGTATGATGATGTACTTGTACTTGTGTACATATGTATATATAAGTGTACCTGCATGTTCATGTACATAATTTTTTAAAATAAGGCATGGAATGGTTATACTGACTACTAAGGAAAAAAAGAATGGGTCTGAGATGGAAGAGGCTTTTGTAACCTTTTGGTAGTATTTTGTGTATATTTGCAGTTTTGTGGTACATTCAAAAACAATTTTGTTCTACCTGACAGCAAAAATGAAGCCAACTACCTAAATCTGATGCTAGATTGACATATATGGTAACGTCTCTGTCTAGTTTGAACTCACTTTCAGTCTTAAGAGAGAAGCTTGATAGAGACCCGAGCCTGGAATGGGAGAGCATGGCTGGAGCATTTTGTATGATTTGATTTGCCTGCCTTCCACTCTGTTAGGAATTCTGTGTTGCTTCTCAGAGCTTTGGCCCACAGTTTATTCCTGACTTCTCAGCCTCTTCTCATAGTGCTTAATAACTGGCGAGTCCCTGGGAGGGGAAGAGGTACAGTAGGCACCTTCACATCAGTTCCTTTTCCCCTGAAATAATCTCGCATCCTGGCTCCTTGGTAACTTCCTACTTTATATACCCAGTCAATCTCCCCCATCCCCTCTTTATCTATGTATGTGTGCGCACGTGTACACATGTCTCATAGTTTTTTATAGCTAGGCCATTGGTACAACACAAGCTAGTCTGTCACAAGCAAACAGAAGGTGCTACCGCCCATTTTAAAGCTGCAATAATCCAGGTCATGAGAGTTTAAAATAGATGCTAAATGATTTATTAAAATAAAATATATAAAATTAAGTTTTCTGAAGTTTTAAATTTTCTAAGTAGTAAACTTTATTATTTCTTTCAAGAACTCTTCAGTTTTTATTTTGCTTAAAGGTATTCTTCTGTATTCTCATAAACTCTAATTTTAAACATTAATTACAGAGACAGCTATCATTATCAGAAAGCAGAAGGAAAGAACTTCTCCAGAGGATAATTGTGGAGCTTGTTGAATTTATATCTCCTAAAACCCCAAGACCTGGAGAACTTGGTGGAAGGGTATCCGGGTCATTGGCTTGGAGAGTGGCCCGAGGTGAGACGGGTCTAGAGGTATGTGTTCTAGGCAAGAAGGCTGACTTAGACTATGTGTGGGCCGAAGTCCTAGGTGATGAGAGTTTTCTTCCTGGGAGATTGTATGAGTAGTATATAGGGATACATTTACAATATGTAACACAGTTTAAATCTCACTTTTCTCTTCCATCTAAAAGTAAAACTAGACACATTTCTTTTTTTTTACTGTTTTTATTATATATTTTCTTTATTTACATTTCAAATGTTATTCCCTTTCCTGGTCTCCCTCCAAAAATCCTCTCCACTTATCCCCTCCACACTGCTTACCAGCCCACCCACTCCTGCTTCCTGGCCCTGGCATTCCCCTATACTGGGGCATAGAGCCTTCACAGCATGACCAAGGGCCTCTACTCACATTGATGACCAACTAGGCCATCCTCTGCTACATATGTAGCTGGAGCCATGAGTCCCACCATGTGTACTCTTTGGTTGGTGGTTTAGTCCCTGGGAGCTCCAGAGGTTCTTGTTAGTTCATATTGTTGTTCTTCCTATGGGGCTGCAGACACCTTCAACTCCTTGGGTACTTTCTCTAGCTCCTTAATTGGGGACCCTGTGCTCCAATGTATAGCTGTGAGCATCCACTTCTGTATTTGTCAGGCACTGGAAGAGCCTCTCAGGGGACAGCTATATCAGGCTGCTGTCAGCAAGCACTTGTTGGCATCCACAATAGTGTCTGGGGTTGGTGATTATATATAGGATGGATCCCCCAGCCGGGCGTGGTGGCACATGCCTTTAATCCCAACACTCAGGAGGCAGAGGCAGGTGGATTTCTGAGTTCAAGGCCAGCCTGGTCTACAAAGTGAGTTCCAGGACACCCAGGGCTATACAGAGAAACAAAAAAAAAAAAAAAAAGGGATGGATGGGATGGATCCCCAGGTGGGGGAGTCTCTGTCTGATCATTCCTTCAGTCTCTGCTCACATTTCTAACAATTGGTTGCCTTAGTGGATAAGGCTATCAAAACCTGCTTTATTTAGTCTAAGAATTATTATGTACCTGTTTCTGTTGCCACCCACTTGCATCACTAGATATTAGGGAGGCTAAAGCAGGAAAACTTCAAGTTCAGTATGACCATCAGTGAAACTTTTGTCAAAGGGAAAGAAGTTCGAGAAAGAAACTCAGCAGTACAGCACTTGCCAAGCATGTGTGAGGCTCTGTCCTCAGGCCTCAGTACTGAGGGTAGGGTTGCTCTCACCTATATCTATAGAAATGGAATGCCTAACACTGGAACTGATCTGTATGGTGGAAGTCCATGTGCAGGGAGACATAGGGCACTAGATTGCCTCTTATCTAGGGAGCTTCAAGAAGCATTGCTGCATTATTCAGCAGACATAGAGCCTAGGAAGCTACATAATGAAAGTGCCTGAAAGGAAAATGACCCATTACATAGTGACAATTCTGAACAAATTAAACTTTTATGTCACCTTTATCTAAGTATGCCATTGTTCATTTTTCATGTCCCAGAGTCCCAGTAAATTCTGTGTTTGCTTTTTAGTTCATTCCATCATCTGTGGCAGGCTGTTAGTAATGTTGCTTTAGCTGTAGAATTATAACAGCCAAGTTCAACAAATAGTTCCATTCACTGCTGACACAGTGAAAGCTAGGAGTCTGAGTCTAGATTTAGCCATTAAAGAGCTCGTTTAACTCACAGCTGTGTTCAGCTGAAAACAGGGACATTATTTAGGTCTTGAGTTCCTTTCCTTTGGAGTGAGTGTGCTTCCTCTTACATGGGTATACACTAATTAAACTTTAAAAATACAAACTGGGCCATAGAATGAGCTTATTTTTCCCTGTTGAAAACTTTGAGATTTTCTCAGTTTCTGGAGACCATCTTACTGCCATGGATTTAAAAAGAAACCACTGATTCTCACATTACAAATGGATGTTCTAAAAGTGAGCTTAAAGGAGTGTTAACCCTAAATAATAATTGCATCTTGATCTCACAATCATTTGGAGCAAGAAGAAAATATTGCTGATATTGTTTCCAGAAAGGAAAGTTTTATCTTAACTTCATTTTATGAAGACTAAGAGGGATGGCACATGCCTGTAGTTCCAGCCCTAGGAAGACTGAGACAGGAGGATCTCAATTTTGAGATCAGCATGGTCTCTATTTTTTTAATGAAATATTAATCTTGTTATGTGTTGCTTTGCTTCTTTCCATACATGCTATATTCAGTAATGTGCTTTTTAAAAATTTTGACAGATAGTTATCCTTTATGGGAGAATAGGTTATCATTCCAAACACTTTTCTGTGGTTTGTGTTAGCACTCTGAAATATCTTTGATAAAACAGAGAAGATGTTGGGTTGTAGAAGTGCATGCTCATGTTTTGTGGCACTGAGGTGATAGGTCCTCAGTGCCACAAAAGGAAAGAAGGAAGGTGGGAGAAAGGAAGAAGATAGGAAGAGAATTGAGAATGCTAAAACAGAACTTGCTAAAATCAAATTCTAAAAAATAATGACTTGCTTTTATTCACCTTTGAGAGCAAATAGACAGTTTCTGCTAAAGAAATTCATTCTCCTTCATATGTAGACTGATGAGGGGTTTTGCTATTTTTTTGTCTTTTAAAGATAAGATCTTGCAGTGCAGTTCAGGTTGGTGTCAAACTTGCTATTTTATTCCTTCATTAGCCTTCCCAGTACTGACTGCAATTATGTTTGCTCCACCACACCCACTAAATGATATTTTAAAACATTACACACATGCATGTACACATACATACACTTTTGTTAGATATTTTCATAGTGTGCCCCACTGTTGTGATGGAGTAATAACTGTTATATCAAGTTGAGAGTACAAAGATTGCTGATGGTTTTGCCTTCCTGTGGGCCTTGGCAGGATCTGGAGACAATTCAGTTATCAAGTTTTCACCTTGGGATCACTATTATCTGTGTGGAGCACAGACAGAGAAGTTGAAAGAGTGCAAAGCTGGTAATAACCTTTAGTGTCAGAGTTACAGATGGAGGTAGAAGAGTAGAAATGAGGGAATGAGTGTATGTAGGTAGATGGGTTTTCTATTGCTGGGACAAACCAATATGACCAAGGTAACTTACAGAAGATGGGGTTTATTTGGACTTTTATTTCCAGAAGAAAAGGAGTCCACCACCCTCAGGGAAGGGGAACATGGCAGCAGGCAGGCAAGTAGGTAGACGTGGCACTGACACTTGCAGCTGAGAGTCATAAACAGGAAACAGAGTTCTCTGACAATCTTAGGGGACTTCTGAAGACTCAAACCCTTTCCCCATGACCCACCTCCTCTAACAAATAGTTTCAGTAAAGAAGACCAAGTATTCAAACATATGAATCTATAGAAGCCATTCTTGTTCAGGTCACCAGAGTGGATGAAGAAGAGTAATCCTTAAATCACACTTAGTCACACTTCCTTTCCAGCAGTGCCTCGTGTTATATCAGTATTTGACTTGTTGTGTGCAATGTGAGTTTATGTAGTTTTTATACTTTACTATACTGTACATAGTATCTCTTTGTTTTCATGTCTCCACAATATTGAATATTGAATTTCTGCCTTTTTTTAAGAGAAAGGAGATTCTGTTCATCCCTTCTGAAAATGAAAAGATTTCTAAGCAGTTTCACCTCCGTTATGATATTGTGAGAGACCGTTACATTCGTGTCTCAGACAACAACATAAACATTTCTGGATGGGAGAATGGTGTGTGGAAAATGGAATCCATATTCAGAAAAGTCGAGAAAGACTGGAACATGGTAATTCAATGCATGAAACTGTTTAAAATTTGTGTCATTGTTTAAGCAGATATAGATTGCCTTCATTTTCCAATTATATATAATATGAAACTGATATAATTGTTTTGGGTAATTCTTGAAGTGGGAAAAGAAAGTCATGTTCCCAGTATTTAATCAAAAATGCATTAGCGATTCTTATATCCTGGAAATTTCTATTTTATCATTATTCAAATGTAACACTTTTAAATTTTTATTAGATTTTTTTCATTTATTTTATGTTTTAATTTTGCTTGCATATATGTATGTGCAACCTGTGCATGATTCATACCCACAGAGGTCAGAAGAGGGCATCAGGTCACGTGAAACTAAAGTTATGGATGGTTGTGAACCACCATGTGGTGGTAGAAATTGAATCCTGGTCCTCTGCAAAGCAACAAATGTTTTTAACCACTGTCCGAATTCTTTTTTAGGAAAAAAATAATCAAGTGACCAATAACTCTCATGACTGCCATGTAACTGTGTATGAGTACTGCCGTTTAATTCCTTCACATACATAAATTGCCAGCCTACTAATGACTAGGTTCTAGTGAGTTTTAATAGAGTTAACCCAATGTCCAGAAAGCTAAATATCTCACAAATGACATAAGGATGTGAGTAGCTGAGCTCAAGTATTGGTTATTCCCTGTCTGTACCCTAAAAATGTAAAGATCTGAAGGCTATGCTTCAGTCCCATTCACTTATACATCCTAGATTGTACACCATTGTCATATTACCCATAAGGGATGAGAGCTTTGCTTTAAAGCATCTCCACTCCATGGAAACACCATAAATAATCTGTTACCCACATGACAACAATAGATAATACTGTATTTTTTTATTAATAATGTTGGAGGACGGAGAGTGTACACACATGCCATGGACCATGTGTGAAGGTCAGAGGATTACTTTATGAAGTCGATTCTCTCCTTTCACCTTTATGTGGGTTCCAGAGATTGAGCACTGGTCAGCAGACTTCCTCAGTAGATGCCTTTGCCCACTGAGCCATCTGTCTGATGCCTCAAACATATCGATAGCTGTCCTCCACTCCTGCCAAGACATTAATTAACTCATAGGGAGCTTTAAAATCAGCATACAAAATATTTAATTGGACATTTTTCACTTGTAAGACATTGGATAGATCAAAAAATAAGTCATAGAATGAAGATGCCATGTTCATGAGCATCTACCATACAGTACAAAGAAACAAAGAAGGTCTGCTCTCTTTCTCAAATTCAATTATGGGCTTTTGTATCTAAACTTAGCTATAGCTGCACTATTACACAGTTGAGCTAAATCATATCTAATCAGGGCTGGAGAGGTGGCTTAAGAGTTAAGAGCATTTAGTGTGCAATCATGAGCTCAGCCACCCATGAAACAAGCTGGGCACCCCACACATATCTATAACCCAGCTTTGAGGTGGGCAGAAGCTGGAGTATATTGCTGGGGCTTTGTGGTTGTCAGCCTAACTGAGAAATAATGAGCCCACACTCAGGGAGAGACCTTGCTTCAAAAGAAACACAGATCATGAAGAAAGAGGCTAGCCACACCCACTCATAGGCACAGGCACCCACATGCACACTCACACAGACACATACACACATACACCATCTGTAAAAATGAGCGATTGCATCTAACCATAAAGTGGGGATCCCCTTTGCTGAACTGAGAATAGGTTATGGGATTGTTAAGCTTGCAATTTTGCAAATATTTTTACTTAGCTAAAGAAATGCATAAAAACCAAACAATAAAACTTAGAATTTCTCCAGGTGGTAGTGGCACACTAATCCCAGTACCTGGGAGGCAGAGGCAAGTGGATGTCTGTGAGTTTTAGGCCAGCTTGGTCTACAGAGTGAGTTCCAGGACAGCCATGACTACACAGAGAAACCCTATATTGAAAAAAGCAAAAACAAAACAGAACAACAAAAGAACTTGGAATTTCACAGTGTCTGTGTGATTCTGTAGTTGGTAAAAGACTACCCTTAGCCTAAATTTCCAAGCAGAAAGCACAATGGAATAGAAGTTTTGCCTATGCAGAAACTAGTCTGTACTTGCTAAACTGAAACTCATGTTTCTCTCTAACCAGCAGTGTTGCTAGGGAAAATAATAGAGAAAATGATGGCATGTGACAAAAGGTGCAGTGTTTGAGAAACAGGGCAGCTCTGCTGGCACACTGCTCCTTTGTCTTCCATGCTCCTGTGTTCATCTGCAGACATTTGCTGTGTACCTGTTATGTACACTAGGCTTCTTCTCAGCTAAATGAGTGAATATGAGTCCTTTTTCTTACTGTCTAACAGGGAAAACATAAACAGCCATCTTAACAACCATACAGGGTGCTATAATAAGGATAGCACTATGGAAACGCTGAGGTAATTAACTCTGGCTGTGGGAGTTGGGCAGATCTCCTCAAAACAGGCAGTATTTGAGCTGGACATGAGCAAGATTAGTAGATGTTCAAAACAGCAGGGATACATGCTCTGTTTTTGGTACATGAATCAAAATAGAACACTGTAGTCAGATTGGGTACATTGTAGGAGGAGTTCAGTGATATGATGCATTACAAAGGCTATTAAACTGAAAGCAGAAATGCCTATTGAGACCTGGTTTGATTTAGTGTAGAGTATAGCACAATACTTCATTGAGTGAATCTGTTTCTAACTATAAAACTTAGTGTTAAGTCAATAAAAATACTAGAGTCTTGGTGAGAAGGGGAAGGGAGGGAGGGGGAGGAGGGATGAGAGGGGGGATAAGGGAGGGAAGAGGAACGAGAGAGAGAAGGCAGACAGCTGAGAGAGGAATAGAGGAGAGAAGGGAAAGAGAGGAGAGGGATGAAAGAAAATCAGAGTAGTAATCAATTGTCATTAAACCTTGTCTTTCCCATCTAGAGGCATCAGCCATCTTTGGTTGTTTGCCAGCTCTGTTGAATAGTAGGCTCGTTCCCAGCACTCTTCCACTCCCACACAGTGGATAACAAGCAACCTCTTCTCACAGTGTTAGAGACTCTTACCTCCCAAGGCCACAGAGACTTACTACATTTTATAGTTGTCAAATGCATTGCTCAGTAATATAGAAATTCAAAAGAGCACGAAAATCAAACCAAGGCTGGTGCAACTTTGGGAGGCAAGTGATAGCACCTCACCTTTAAAAGCAAGGTGAACAGTTACCTAATTCGTCTCCATCTGCATTATACCTGTATGTGCTCTATTCTATCATGGAGAAATGCTTTCCCGATTTCAGTTGCTCCAGAATTTGGTGTTCTTCCAGAAGTCACCCTAGCTGTTTGTCCAGCCTCATCTTGCTCTGTGCTCTCTTTGCAACTATCTGTCCTCCTCCTCAGAACCTACTTTATTTTCCTTTTTGATTGACTTCTTGTCATCAGAGCATTCCCAGCCAACTGAATGTTACATGTCAACCTTTTAGATTCCTTTCACTCTGTACCCTGGCCCTTTTTTTAGCAGTTGTGTGTAAGAGGAGACTAGTCTCTGTCAGAGCCCCGTTGTCATTTCCCATATCCTGTCATGGCCATATATCTGATGCCTAATGCATAGCCAGTTTGTAGTGGAGACTGGGGAAGGCTAGAAGGCATGATTGGATATGTGCAGTGAATCTGCCCCCTGAATGTACTGTTTTATCTTTTTTTTTTTCTTTTGCCCTGTATTGTTCAGAGCCTTGCACATGCTTGCAAGTATCATCCTGCTGCTTTATATCTCAAGCTCAAGACTTTTGAACAGTTTTATTTTTCTGTCACTATACTCATTTGTGTCAAAAGCTTTGCTTTGCTTTGCTTTGCTTTGCTTTGCTTTGCTTTGCTTTGCTTTTTTTAAGACAGGGTTTCTCTGTGTAGCCCAGGCTGTCCTGGAACTCACTTTGTAGACCAGGCTGGCCTCAAACTCAGAAATCAGCCTGCCTCTGCCTCCCAAGTGCTGGGATTAAAGGCGTGCATCACCACGCCCAATTTCTTTTCTTTTTTTTAATTTTTATTACATATTTTCTTCATTTACATTTCAAGTGCTATCCCAAAAGTCCCTTATACCCTCCCCCTACCCTGCTCCTCTACCCACCCACTCCCACTTCTTGGCCCCGGTGTTCCCCTGTACTGGGGCATATAAACTTTGCAAGACCAAGGGGCCTCTCTTCCCAATGATGGCCGACTATGACATCTTGGGCTACATATGTAGCTAGAGACACGAGCTCTGGGGTTACTGGTTAGTTCATATTGTTGTTCCACCTATAGGGTTGCAGACCCCTTCAGATGCTGGGGTACTTTCCCTAGATCCTCCATTGGGAGCCCTGTGGTCCTTGCTATAGATGACTGTGAGCATCCACTTCTGTATTTGCCAGGCACTGGCATAGCCTCACAAGAGACAGCTATATCAAGGTCCTTTCAGCAAAACCTTGCTGGCATACACAATAGTGTCTGCGTTTGGTGGCTGATTATGGGATGGACCCCCAGGTGGGGTAGTGTCTGGATGGTCCATCCTTTCATCTTAGCACCGAACTTTGTCTCTGTAACTCCTTGCATGAGTATTTTGTTGCATATTCTAGGGAGGAATGAAGCATTTACGCATTGGTCTCTTTTCTTCTTGATTTTCTTGTGTTTTGCAAATTGTATCTTGGGTATTCTAGGTTTCTGGGCTAATATCAATTTATCAGTGAGTGCATATCAAGTGATTTCTTTTGTGATTGGGTTACCTCACTAAGGATGGTATTCTCCAGATACATCCATTTATTAAAGTTTTTTTTTAATGAATGTGGCTGCCCTTGCATTTGGAGCATAGATATTTAGAATTAAGAGTTCATCTTGGTAGATTTTACCTTTGATGAGTATGAAGTGCCCCTCCTTGTCTTTTTTGATAACTTCGGGCTGGAAGTCAATTTTATTCCATATTAGAATGGCTACTCCAGCTTGTTTCTTCAGACCATTTGCTTGGAAAATTGTTTTCCAGCCCTTTACTCTGAGGTAGTGTCTGTCTGTTTCCCTGATGTGGGTTTGCTGTAAGCAGCAAAATGTTGGGTCCTGTTTCTTTAGCCAGTCTATTAACCTATGTCTTTTTATTGGGGAATTGAGTCCATTGATATTAAGAGACATTAAAGAAAAGTAATTGTTGCTTCCAGTTATTTTTGTTGTTAAAGTTTGGATTCTGTTCTTGTGGCTGTCTTCTTTTAGGTTTGTTGAAGGATTACTTTCTTGCTTTTTCTAGGGTGTAGTTTCCATCTGTGTGTTGGTGTTTTATTATCCTTTGAAGGGCTGGATTCGTAGAAATATATTGTGTGAATTTGGTTTTGTCATGGAATACTTTGGTTTCTCCATCAGTGGTAATTGAGAGTTTGGCTGGGTATAGTAGCCTGGGCCGGCATTTGTGTTCTCTTAGTGTCTGTATAACATCTGTCCAGGATCTTCTGGCTTTCATAGTCTGTGATGAGAAGTCTGCAGTAATTCTAATAGGTCTGCCTTTATATGTTACTTGACCTTTTTCCCTTACTGCTTTTAATACTCTGTCTTTATTTAGTGCATTTGTTGTTCTGATTATGTGTTGGGAGAAATTTCTTTTCTGGTCCAGTCTATTTGGAGTTCTGTAGGCTTCTTGTATGTTCATGGGCATCTCTTTCTTTAGGTTTGGGAAGTTTTCTACTATAATTTTGTTGAAGATATTTGCCAGCCCTTTAAGTTGAAAATCTTCATTCTCATCTACTCCTATTATCTGTAGGTTTGGTCTTCTCGTTATGTCCTGGATTTCCTGGGTGTTTTGAGTTAGGATCTTTTTGCATTTTGCATTTTCTTTGATTGTTGTATCCATGTTCTCTATGGAATCTTCTGCACCTGAGATTCTCTCTTCCATCTCTGTATTCTGTTGCTGATGCTCCTATCTATGGCTCCTGATTTCTTTCCTAGGGTTTCTATCTCCAGAGTTGTCTCCCTTTGGGTTTTCTTTAATGTTTCTACTTCCTTTTTAAGATCTTGGATGGTTTTGTTCAATTCCATCACCTCTTTGGTTGTGTTTTCCTATAATTCTTTAAGGGATTTTTGTGTTTCCTCTTTAAGGACTTCTACCTGTTTATCAGTGTTCTTCTATATTTCTTTAAGTGAGTTATTAATGCCCTTCTTAAACTCTTCTACCACCATTGTGAGATATGATTTTAAATCCGAGTCTTGCTTTTCGTGTGTGTTGGGGTATCCAGGACTCACTGTGGTGGGCATACTGGGTTCTGATGATGGTGAGTGGTCTTGGTTTCTGTTAGTAAGATTCTTAAGTTTGCCTTTCAACATCTGGCAATCTGTGGTGTTAATGTTCTAGCTGTCTCTAGCTGGAGTTTGTTCCTCCTGTGATACTGTTAGCCTCTGTCAGCACTCCTGGGAGTCCAACTCTCACCTGAGTCCCAGTGGTCAGAGCACTTCTCTGTAGGCAAGCTCTCCTTTTACAGGGCAGGTGTCCAGAAGTCTGGAGCTCTGATCCACCTCCTGAGTCCTGGGGTCAGAGCCCTCCCTGTAGGCCGACTCTCCTCTGGCAAGGAAGGTGCCCAGGGGTCTGGGTCTGATCTCCACCTCGTGGCTGAGGATGAAGGCCTAAAGGGACCCTGTCCAAGAAGCTCTGTTGCTTCTGTCACCCACGTGCTCTCCTGTGATCACAAGGTCCTGGGTGTGCTAGGGGTCCTTCAGCATGCAGAGTCCTCTGTGGCCCTAGACGCCCTGGGCCTGGTTCACGCAGAGGATGGTGGGGCTGGCCCAGACTGGAAGGGATCCCAGCCTCTGGCCGGGCAGGGTTCCTTTGTCTCTGTTCCTGCTGGCACAAGACCCTCCTCCATTCTTTGGAGCTGATGTTGCATTCCACTCATCTGTGATCGGGAGGTACCAGGTGTGCTAGGGGTCCTGCGTAGTTGAGAGTCCTCTGTGGACCTTGGTGCCCTCGGCCGGGTTCATTTGGAAGATGGCAGGGCTGGCCCCGACTGGAATGGATCCCAGCCTCTGGTCCGGCGGGGTTCCTTTTTCCCTGTTCCTGGTGTCACAAGACCCTCTACGATTCTTTGGAGCTGATGTTGTGTTCCACTCACCCATGATCCCGAGGTGATCCCGAAGTCCTGTGGCGTGGAGAGTACTCTGGAGCCCTTGGTGGTTCAGGCGGAAGATGGTCAAAAGCTTTTCATTTAGTCACTTAACAAACATGCAGAATGTGCTTGGTATTCAGGATGGAATGACAGAAGTAGTAACCCTCAAGGGGCCTATGACTGTGCTGGCTAGTTTCATGTTTACTTGACACAAGCTAAAGTCATCTGAGAAGAGTTAACCTCAAATAAGAACTGTTCCATAAGATCAGACTATATACAAGCTGTAGGGCATTTTCTTGATGGGTCTTGAAGACCCAGCCCATTTGTGTGTGGGGCCATCCCTGGCCTGCTCGTGCCAGGTTCTATAAGAAAGCATACTGAACAAGCCACATGGAGCAAGCCAGTAAACAGCACCCCTCCATGGCCCCTGCATCAACTACTTGAGTTCCTGTCCTCACTGTTTTAATGATGAATTGTTATATAGAACTGTAAACTTGAGGAGGAATCCTTTCTTCCCCAAGTTGCTTTTGGTCATGGTGTTTCATCACAGCAAGAGTAACCTTAAGTAAGACCTTAAGTGGCCTAGATATGTCAGCTGTTTGAATGATAGCATAAGTTCTAGAAGAATTTGAATCTCTGAGATGTTGAAAGAGGGAAGATTTTTGTTTAAAGTCACTAACTTCCTGACTCAGAGAAGTCATTGCAGAAGAAATAAGATGTGAGTAGGCTCTTGTAAGGAAAAACAAAAAACAGCTAGAGTCTCTCAGCTTCAGGACAAGGTATGAAGCAGAGTGTTTAGGAACAGGGGAATAGAGAATATAAAAGCACAGAGTGGGAAACACAGGCCATGTGCAGAGACAAGTAGGTAGAGAGGAGTATGCAGAGCAGAAGGGAATGGAAATTAGAGGGTAAAAGTTGTCGGATCCCAAGAACTCAAATTACCTTACAGCTGTGTAGTCAGGAAGTATGGGGCTCTCAGGCAGGTGAATGATGTGATTATACTAGTGCCCACGGAGGTGACTCCAGGAGCTAGAGGTACAGTGACTTAGAAAGGAGGGTTTAAATACAGAGCAACTCAAAGAGGAGTCATGGGAATACCAGTGTGCCAGCAGTACATTAAAGTCCCTTAAAGTACAGCTGCTCTGCAGGGTGCTTGTGGGCTGAATAGGGAACTGAGAGTAAACCTCAGCAGTCAAGCTGAAGATGTACTTCAGCCCTCACCAAAAGCCAAACTCCAGAAAGTCCCAGCAGCCTGACACATAGCAAGCACAGAATGTTTAACAAGAATCTTCTTCATTCCTCATAAATACTCAAGGAGGCAGATTTGCAGTTCTCAGTCCTAAAAACTAGTTCTTTCTGTATATTTCATGACTTATACACCTTACCAACAGGTTGTACATACTTTGATATGTGTGCAGATACCAAAAAGGGCTGGGATGGTTTGCTGGAGAAAAGATCCATGATTTCAAATTTTATCAGCATTCCTGCTGAGGTCAGAGAGCAGCACTTACCTCCTCATTAGACACACAGAGAACATATACATCTGCATCTAGTAAAGGAAGCCTATAAACTATGAATCCCAGGAAGCAGAAACTGGTCTGTGAAGTAGGAAGTTAAAAACAACCCACAGGGGCCAGAAAGAGTGCTCAGAGGTTACCAACATATATTGCTCTTGCAGAGGCTGCAGGTTTAGTTCTCAGCATTTGCATCAAGTGGTTCCCAACTGCCTATAATTCCAGCTCCACACAATCCAAATCCCTCTTCTGGCCTTGACAAGCACATGCACTCTACACTAACACACATGCACATATGCACAGACACACACATTGTAAAAGTAAAAAAAAAAACAAACAAACCATAAAGAAAATCAAAAGATATAAAAATACTAGACAAGTAAATATTTAGGAATTTCATAAATGTTTTTTCCTAAGTAAGTTAGAATTTCTTATCCTGGTGGTATTTATTATTTACAGACATGACCATAATCAAAAGTCTTTATATAAATCCTATTACTTTAATGCATTTCAAGTTACCAAACTAAATATTCTTACCATGTCTAAAATTATTACTTCACTATTTAATTGGATAAAAATACTATAAACAGAATATACTATACGGAAAAGTTATAAGAAATTTTAAAATATGAATAGGGTCTAGTTTATTTTTGTATTATATTACTTTAGTATACATAACCTTTTATTTGCATGCAGTGTGTTTATTTTTTTGGCATTGATTAATTAAAACTATGAACCTTAATATATCTTAAGTTTCCATGGTCTTAAAAGGTTCTACCTTTGGACTGGAGAGATGGATCAGCAGTTAAGAGAACCGACTGTTCTTCCAGAGGTCCTGAGTTCAATTCCCAGCAACCACATGGTGGCTTACAACCACCTGTAATGGACATACACTAAATAAATAAATAAATAAATAAATAAATAAATGTACTACCTTTAAGACTAGAAATAGATAGATAGATAGATAGATAGATAGATAGATAGATAGATAGATAGATAGATACTGTCAGGCATGTTCAGCAGCTTTTATAACCCTTATTAACCGATAAAAGCTACAGTTGAAACCCAGACCCACTAACTACATCAAGGTAATTCTTAGAGTATGCTTGTAGTTTGAAATTAATTTGACTTTAAATGATGATACCTTATGCCCATACTTCAGGGGAAACATAACTAGTGAGCTCCAAGAATATACTGGATGGACTTAGAAATGTATGCTGAGACAAGAATGTCTATTTCTGTCTTTACTACTTCTCCTAGACTTATTTCTTTCCAACTGCCTTTCTTTTGGTAACACCTTTCCTTAGCTTATCTTTGCTAAATAACCTTTAGTTGCCACTCCCTTAAAGGGGTATTCAAGTTGTGACTAATCCTAAAATGGAGAACCAGTAGTTTAAATTGGTTGATATCAATGACTCCAGGGAACATGGTACCATCACAAAGTCCCAGGTCCCTTGTACAAATAACTACAAGAACATACAGTAGGAAAATTTGTTTGTTTGATTTTGTTATTCCTTTTCCACATTAATTAATTAGTCACTTTTCATCTGGATTACATCCCTCTCCTCCTCTCCTCCCAGTCCTCCCCACTCTGGCACAGGCATCAATCTACCCTGGCACATTGAGTCTCATCAGGACTAAGCTCATCCTCTCCCACTGAGGCCAAACAAGGCAGCTCAACTAGGGGAAACATGTCCAAAGGCAGGCAAAAGAGTCTGAGTTGGAGTCAGACACAGCCCCTGCCTGCTCCAGTTGTTGGGAAACCCACATGAAGACCAAGTTTCACATCTGCTACTATATATAGGGCCCAGGTCCATTCCATGCATGCTCTTTGGTTGGTAGTTCAGTCTCCGTGAGCCCCAGGGGCCCAGATTAGTTGGTTCTGTAAGTCTGTGTGTGATGCCCTTGACCTCTCTGGCTCCCTCAATCCCTCCCCTGACTCTTCCACAAGACTCCCTGAGCTCTGCCTGATGTTTAGCTGTAGGTCTCTGCATCTGTTCCCATCAGCTGATGGATGAAGCCTCTCAGCTAGACTCCTGTCTACAAGCATAGCAGAGTTAAGTTAATAGTGTCAGGGATGACTTTCTCCTGTGTGATATGTCTCAAATTGGGCCAGTCATTGGTTGGCCATGCCCTCAATCTCTATTCCATCTTTATCCCTATACATCCTGTAGACAGGGAAAATTTTGGGTTGAAGGTTTTGTGGGTGGGGTGGTATCCTTCTCTCTCCACTAGAAGTCTTGCCTAGCTACAGGAGATAGCAACTTCGGGCTCCATATCTCTTGTTGCTAGGAGTCTCAGGGTCACCCTCATAACTTCCCAGGAATCTCTCCCGTCCCAGGTCTCCAACTTGTTCTAGAAATGCTCCTGGCTGATTTCCCTTCTCTCTCAGCCCTATCACCCTCAACCCTCACTCTACCCATACCTGATCCCCACCTCTGTTGTTGCCCATCCTACTCCCTCTCCCACCACTCTCCATCCACTTCTTATGTCTATTTCACTTACCCTTCTGAGTGAGATTCAAGCATCCTCCCTTGGGCTCTGCTACTTTGGGGTCTGTGGATTGTAGTCTGGTTATCCTGTACTTTATGGCTAATACCACTTCTAAGTGAGTACATACATGTGTGTTTTTCTGGATCTGTGCTCAGGATATTTTCCAGTTTCATCCATTCTTCCGAAATTTCATGATGTCCTTGTTTTTTAATAGCCAAGTAGTATTCCATTGTGTAAATGTACCACATTTTCTTTATCCATTCTTCAGTGGACATCTGGGATGTTCCTAGTTTCTGGCTATTACAAATAGAGCTGCTATGAGCATAATTGAGCAAGCACATCTTTTGGGAATATGCCCAGGAGTCTTGAGATACAACTATTTCCAGTGTTCTGAAAAAACACCAAATTGATTTCCAAAATGGTTGTACAAGCTTACACTCCCACCAGCAATGGAGGAGTGGTCCCTTGCTCCACATCCTCACCAACATGTGCTGTCCTTGAGTTTTTGATCCTAGCCATTCCAATGAGTATAAGATGGAATCTCAGGGTTGTTTTGATTTGCATTTCCCTGGTGACTAAGGACATTGAACCTTAAGTGTTTCTTGGCCATTCAACATTCCTCTGTTGAGAATTTTCTGTTTAGCTACATACCCCATTTTTTAGATTAGGATATTTGGTTTATTGGTGTCTAACTTCTTAAGTTCTTTATGTATTTTGGATATTAGCCCTGTGTAGGATGTAGGGTTGGTAAAGATCTTTTCTTATCCTGTATGGTGCAGTTTTGTCCTAAGTACAGTGTCCTTTGCCTTACAGAAGCTTTGCAGTTTCAAGAAGTCCCACTTATTAATTCATGATCCTAGAGCCTGAGCTATTAGTGTTGTGTTCAGGAATTTGTCTCCTGTGCCATTGAGTTCAAGGCTATTCCCCACTTTCTCATCTGTTAGATTTAGTATGTCCAGTTTTATTTGACTTCTTTGATCCACTTGGACTTGAGTTTTATGCAAGGTGATAAGTATGGATCTGTTTACGTTCTTCTACATGCAGACATCCAGTTATACCAGCACAATCTGTTGAAGATGCTTTCTTTTTTCCATTGTATGGTTTTGGCTTCTTTGTCAAAAATCAAGTGTCCATATACTGTAGGAAATTTTGAACAGCAGAGGATGTTGTAGTGAGATTGTCTTGACCTTGAGTGGAACACTTGATAGCGTCATACATCCCACCCCAATAACAGAAAGCAATAGTTGACTATAAATATCTAAATCTGAGGGTGAGAACAGCTTTTCTGAGGCAGGGTCTTACTGTCTAGCTATCTAGCTTGCTATGGAGATTAGACTGGCCTTAGATGTAAAGATCTGCCTGCCTCTGCCTCCTGCTGTCTTTTAAGGATTTATATTTATTTTTTATATTTTTTCAAGTTTTTTTAAAGATTTATTTACTTTATGCATATCAGTACACTGTTGACGTCTTCAGACACACCAGAAGAGGCCATCAGGTCCTCAGGTCCTCAGATCCTCAGATCAGATGGTTGTGAGCCACCATGTGCTTGCTGGGAATTGAACTCAGGACCTCTGGAAAAACAGTCAGTGCTCTTAACCACTGAGCCATCTCTCCAGCCCCTATATTTATTTTTTAAATTATGTGTATTTATCTAGGCAGATAAGTGCAGGAGCGTGGCAGTGAGGGCAGAAAACGGAGTCAGATCTCCTGCAGCTAGAGATGGAGGAAGTTGTGAGCCACTCCATGTAGATGCTAGGAAAGGAATCCAGGTCCTCTGAAAGAACAAGATATTCTTTAACAGCTGAGCCAGAACCATCTCTCCAGCCCCAAGACCGCCTTCTTAGAGCCGGATCGTTCAGTAGATGCAGTATGTCTAATTTAATCATTCTGATAACATTTCACATTAACGAGTATTGTCCTTGCTAGACTTTCTATTGCTGCTGTAAAACGGTGCCAAAAACAGCTTGGAGAAGAAAGGGTACTTCATCTTACCACTTTGTAGTCCATCTGACATAAGTCAGGAATTCAAGCAGAGGCATGGAGGTCTGCTGCTCACTAGCTTTTCCCTCAGGGCTAGTTCAGTTTGCTTTCTTATACAACAAAGTACAGCATGCCCAGACATGGGCCCTACCACATCATCATCAAGGCAATACTCATAGACTTACCTTCATGCATATATATGTAACCAATTTATTGTGTGGCCTTGGCTAAAAGTTTCCCTCCACTTTTTCATAAATTAATTTCTCTAGCATTCACGTTTTTTATACAATGAACTTAAATTGCTTTTTTTTTTTCCTAAGCGAACTGCTTCTTGTTTTTCAGCTTTTCAGGTTAGATGTGTTTAAAGCCAGAGATCTTGCTCAATACTTGAATTTTCTAGTATTTTTTTTAACTAACAGGTGTTGTGTTTATATATGCTGGACTCAGTTACTCCATATTTCTAACTGTTGGTAGCCTGGAATATCTGGTACTAAAGACTGATTGTATGATTGAGTTTTGTATTCAGCGCATCCCCATCAATCCTTATCTGTAATAATACAACTTCATTTTCCAGAAACTTCATTATAAAATAGAATTGTCACCACTAGCTACAGCTTCTGTCATATGTTGTCAGATTAGTGTCCTTGAATCTTTTTTCTATACACATAACATAGTATTTAGTAACACTATCTCATCTTCTACTGAAAGAACCTAGTGGGGAAACCCCCACTCAATTTCCGTTCGGCGCACACCCAAGAATCACGAACAGAAGACCAACTTGATGTAAGAACACGAGGTAGTTTAATGGCGGAGCTCCGGGTCAAAGCGTATCTCACACAGGAGACAGTGGTTTCGACCACGAGGCTTGGAAGCTAGGGGTTTTTATAGAAAAGGGGCGGGGCTGGGGGAGGACTTGGTGCGGTTTCACATGATTGGTCCATTTAAACATCAACAGACTGTCAGAAGGGCAGATAGGGAGGTACCAGGCCAGTCAGGACATGTAACGACGGGCCTGCCCGGGCATGTCCTAGCCTGTTCTGCTATGTTTTTAGCCCCTGATTTCAAAGTTCACAAACAACTCTTTGGGCTTTTTGACATATATTACATGAATCACAGGTCTCAAGGTTTATTTCCTTTCACTACTTGGCAACATTACCTTACATTGGTAAGTTATTTTCAGCCACTTGCATATTAATGTAAACCTTAATTATATTGTTGAATATGAACTAAGAACTATAGAATCACATGTTTTTCTTTATATTCTACTTTCTTCTGTCATTTGGAGTATTCTGGAAGGGTAATTTTCTCAATTAAGATTCCCTCTTCCCAAATATATCTAGGTGTGAGTCAAGTTGACAAAAACAGTTCATACAAGCATATTTAACCAAGAAGAAGGACAGCAAGTAAATGCTAGTCACTGTTGTTCTTACCTGATGATAGAACTAGACAACAGAGTAGCACATACAGGAAGATAGTCCATAGTTGGTCCTTCAGCCATTTGCCCTACATCTAAAGACTATCAGTTATGTTTCTAAATGAACCAGTCTAATTTGCATATCTGTCCATTTGTGTGTATTATATAAATTACATAGCTTTAATGCCTAATAAGTACTTCATGTTTATTAGAAATTCCCCTTCCCCATGAATCCAGAGCTTATACCCACACAGTCCTTTTGATGTGGTTCCATTAGACAAAACACAAATAATTACACTGAAGTAAGGAAAGTTTGGCAAGTCTAGGCATGATGAAGTGTTGAAGGACCTTGGACACTGACAGACTTAAGGCAAGAGCCTGCGATCTGAGGTACATAGACTAGGCAGATGCCATGGAGGACATGGAACCTAAAACTCAAACCTGATGAGAGAGGTGTTGGGCAGCAAGAGCAGATACTATCATGCATAGCTAGTGCAGCATAGTGAGAAAGGGCCTCTTATAGAACATCTCTTCTCATACAGACACAGAGTAAGAGAATAGAGTGAGATTCTTACAGTCAGGCCTGAGTAAGGGGGTTGAGCTACAGAAAACCCAGGTAGAGATGTGAGTTTCATGACACATAAGGAAGTTTGGCTGTGACAGGGATATACTGGAAACAGCCAGTAGACCTGAGCACCTTAAGCTATGACTGTTTCAAGTGAGAAGGGGTGGTTCACTGGAAAGGCAGACCTGTATGTCACTTCCACGGCCCTTGGTGGTGGCTGAGCTGTGTCATGTTCTTTGAGAGCCTGTGGCATCACTGTCATCAGAAGCGTGTTTTAAAATACTGACTTGAGGAGATGAGTCAGTGGGGCAGTTATTTGGAAGGACAGTCATGTTCAGCATTGTCTTTCTCGGTGCTTGCTTTAAGTAATAAACCTCTAAACAGATTATACTTTAGGGGACATATGTATTATAATAGCTTTTTATATGCACAAAAAGATGCCATAGGATATATTGCTAATAGCAAGAAAAATTATAGTATTAAGCATCTTTTTAGTGGGGAAATTTTCATTTTTAATTACCCTTTGTTCAAAGTATTCTGCAATGATAAGACTCTCATTTTCTACATTATTTAATTTCTTCTGAAAGTTCCTCCCACTTGCCCCAAATTTTCTAGGTTTATTTGGCCCGAAAAGAAGGATCATCTTTTGCTTATATTTCCTGGAAGTTTGAATGTGGGTCAGCTGGTCTAAAAGTAGATACTGTTTCCATCCGCACAAGTAGCCAAAGCTTTGAGTCTGGATCAGTGAGGTGGAAACTGCGATCTGAGACAGCTCAAGTCAACCTGCTGGGAGGTAGGTCCAACTACAGTGTTCACAGGAAGTGACCATTTGCCTGACACTCAGGGCTGTATGCATTTCATTGAGGTGTACTGAAGAGTTACTCATATAACTATATTAAAATTCATTTCATCTCATTTTGTATTAGACAGGCTGGTGTGTGTGTGTGTGTGTGTGAGTGTGTGTGTGTGTGTGGTGAAAAAATTCAGGAAGAAAAATAACCTCTTTGTTACAAAGAATATATTTCTTCTATAAAGAAAAATACCTGTTTTTAAGAGGGGATTTTAAACTCTATCAGTCCTATAAGAGGTACATTTGAAACTTCTCCTCGTTTTTCAAACTACCAAAACTCAATTGTAAATTCTTTTTTTCCCTCCAACAGATAAAAATCTACGTTCCTATAATGATTTTTCTGGTGCCACAGAGGTTACATTAGAAGCAGAGTTAAGCAGAGGAGATGGAGACGTTGCTTGGCAACATACCCAACTGTTTAGACAAAGCTTAAATGACAGTGGAGAAAATGGCTTGGAAATAATTATAACGTTCAATGACCTCTGAAAGCCTGAACTTCAGGGAAATGCTGGCTACAATCACCGACCCGCCATGGCCTCCAGTAGTGTATTAGCTCAGTGTGTATCTAGTTGGCAGTTCACCATCCTGTGCAACAGGTTTCTTTTGCTGGCTGTACATCATGTAATCCTCATTAAAGTATATCTTCATAGTGTGGACCATAAGAAATCTTCAATTAAATGCTAACTTCTGCCTGTGATTAGAATTTGGCATAAAATATTTGGCATAAAGTAACTGTATGAAATTCTAATCTAAACACTGTTACTAAAGTTGTAAGTGAAAATGATGGTATTCATGATTAAATGCTGTTCATGAATGTGATACAATCTAGGGCTACTAGTTACTTAACATTTTCTGATTAGATTTTTCCAAACATTCTCAATTTTGAATAACTGTCAAAGTCAAGTATCTTATGTCATATGATGCATGAAGGTTTTTATCATTGTAAATATCTGGACAGTTAAAAAATAAAATGGATTATTTTTGCTTTATGCCTTTTCAGTGCTTACCTTGCCTAAAAATTGGCTTTCCTGGGTATGAGGAATATTGAAAACTACCTCAGTATATACTGGTTTTTCAGACATTTATTACTAACAGTTTATTTAAAGATACTTTGCAAGTTCCATAATGCATGGGAACTTGGGTATTCTTTACCTTTGAATTATAAGATACCTCATTGAATAAAATATTCTTGGCTTTGAAACTGTCTTGTATGAGAAGATTAAGTGATGTGACTGAAATCTAAAACCATTAAGCAGAAAGCAGATACTGTTTGAGACATGCTGTGATATACTATAGAGTAGGTCACTATAGTTTAAGCTGCGTGAATCTGTTTCTAGCTATAGGATTTAATACCAAATCAATAAAAATACTGGAATCTTATAGAGTGAAAGAGTAGCAATTGTCTCTAAACCTCATCTCTCCCATTTAAAACCAGCATCTTTAGGTGTTTACCAGTAAATAGTAGGCCAACTTTTGAGAAGTGCTCCCTTCCTAAAAAGTTGTATTTCGCTTTTCCTCATAAATATTTTCTACCATGACACACAAAAGAATAGATAAACTGAATAAAGGATGATCAAGAAAGAATACAAAGCTATGCTTGGCTACATGAGACCCTGTCTCAAAAATAAACCTACCTTGTTTAATTTTTCAAGTAGCTTATGTAGCTGAACTTTTATGTCTTAAGTATCAATATTCAGGAAGTCTCAAACTTCAAATTATTTGTAGCAGCATAAATGGTCAGGCACTTTACAAAACACTAAGTGCCTCTGAATGACAGAGCCCTAGGGAACATTCACCTTGTCGTGGAATTTTGAGGCCCTTAAGATTAGCTGTAAGCTAGTTTAGGCTTGTCATAGTTTCACCACAAAAACCCTCATCAACAAACAAAGCTAGTCTTGACCCATCCAAACAGTTTCTTAAATGTCACTACAGGCAGGATTCTCTCCCAAGACCATCTTCCTGAAGTGTAAGGCCATAGACTCAGGAGTTTGTGGGTACCATTTTATGGATATTCTAGGATACTCAACAGCAGTGTTTTTAGAACCAGTTAATTCAATATAAGCTATTCTAAATTTGGAGAGTCTATAATAATAGAAGTTTTGGGGTTTTTTTTTTTTTTGGTCTTATTTATGTATAAATTAGGAGATTCAAGCATGCCTTCCTTAAATGCTTTTGAAAGAAATGAAGACTAAGCCACTACAAAGTCCAGCTGATTTATTACACGTGGGTGTTTCCTCTAGATTGGCCACAACTACTTTATCTCATCCCCAATGTATAGATACCAAATTGAAAAGCTAAATGGGAGCTAACTGTACAATGAGATCTTAATTTTCCTTCTTAATTTGCTCTTCCCTCAAAAGCCTATGTAGTTCTGAGATAGAGTCTCTGTAACTCATGCTGGCCTCAAACTGGGGACAATCCTCTTCCCTCAGATTGCCACATGATAGAATTTCAGGGATGAACCACCACACTTGACCTTTATCCCCAAGACTCTAGAAATCTGCAAAGTCTAATTAACAGGAAATTCATAAGTAATCCAGAAAGTTTTGAAAAACTAAATAGCTGCTACTGTAAGGCCTGACAGGGCATGTCACAGAAATGTCACACTATGAGTTGCTACTCCAGCTACCTTATCAGTCTTCAAATGTGTAGTCTTGAAGCAGGCTGATCCAGACTTTGACCTTGCTGCCACTGAGAAGGAGATTACCTAGGGTAGAGCCTTCTGACCTTGATGGCTCTATTTGCTCTTCTCCAAGACTCTGCTTCCTGCTGAGAGGTACTTGAGACATTGTTCCGGAGACACACCCTGTAGATCACCTACGGGCTAGCTCCAGGCACCAAGATTGAGCTGGCAGGGGATGGGCCTACCCTCTTTATAAACACAGACTCTCAGTAAACTTCAGAGGCTTTGAACAGAAAGGTTTGTCTTGGCCTCTTTTCTCACCATCTGATCTCTTTTAGCCCCAGCCTGCCTTTCAGAGGAACCCAGTTCCCGTGGCCGCAGGCAGCTACACAAATGCTTCAATTGGTAAAGTTATTTTAGCTAAAAATTCAAACAAGATAGTCATGAAAATAAAAATTGCTGCCTCCACCCCCAACCCTATACTATTTCCAGAGGTGACCAGCAAGACTACTGATGTGGGATACCCAAGACTTCCTGTGGGCTTCACCTGTGTGCATAGATCAGCTTTCATATCTTTGGGTTTTTTTCTCTATGGATGTGCAGCCTCTCTCTGCTAGCTTTATTAACACTTTTAGAAATCTGTTCATTTCCAGTCATTAATCTCCTCATTTTATACCACACTGTTTTGTAATTTATACTGTCACTTTATTTACAGACTGTTGTTTTCTTTTTATTGCTAGATTTATTGTGTAGAACATCCTTATACATATTTCACATAGAATATATGCAAAGATATGTGCATTTAATATTTTGGTGGCTATACACTTAACAATGGTATTAACGAACAGCAATGTCCTCCCTTTTTTGCAAAAGCTAAATTGCAGTGGTGGCAGCCAGCCAGTGTTCCCTGCCTCTGAAGTCCCTTGTTCCCATTCCACACAAAATTAGAGCAGGCTCTGTGTCCAGTCAGCTGATGAATGTATGCTTGTGATCTTCTGAGGTCCGTCATTAAAGGCCTGCTGACTCTGGAAAGGCTCTCCTCTGTGACTCTGGGATAATCCAGCTAACTCCAGAAAAGGAAGAGATGGCCCTTCACTCTAAAAGCCAGCACTGACTAGCCCTTCCGCAGGGGCTCTGAGGCTGCACTTCCTGAGAGTGTGCTGCACAGGTCAGAGCTGTGCCACTCAGGACCAGCACTGCTGCATTCCTAGCATGTGCCGGAGCCTTGAGAATAAGTGGCCTTAAGAGACATGGAACGATTGTTACACAGCAATGGATAACTATGGTAAGTGTGCCATGTTTACGATCCTGCCATATGAAACCCTGGAGATTTACTGTGAGGTCGATTTCTCAGGTGCCACTAGATGCAGGGGCCACTTCAGAGGCCACTTTCCTTAGCTAGTTTTGCTTTCTGCTAATTTCCTGTTTATATATTCTTTTGAGTTCTTCCTTTTTCTTTTTTGAAGATGTAAACCAAGCCTACCTCTCTTCTCACTTCACTATAGTCATTATAAAATCCTGTAAGAGCCTCACCTTGCCTTTCTATTTTGTTTTATTGGGGTTTGAGGCAGTGTTGGTGGTAGCCCAAGCTAGCCTTGAACTCTGGATCCTGCTGCCTAAGCTTTAGAAATTCCAGGAATTTTCTTCTGTAGATCTGTGCCACAACTGTTAGCTTCATAGTTGTCCCAGCTTTCTTCCTCTTTCCGGGCATTGTGTACAATTCACAGTGGTGGCTTGTCTCCAGTATTTTTCAACTGAAACTTTTAAATGAAGATATTTGACATAACATCTGGATTTTGCATGCATGTTAAGAAGTGATATGTGGTGGCTGCTGTAGTCTATCTGTACAGACCCATACCCCAAACAGGAGCAGCTGGCAAAGCCTGTATCTGTACAGGCCTACACCCCCATGTAGGAGCAGCTGGCAAAGCCTGTATCTGTACAGGCCTATACCCCCATGTAGGAGCAGCTGGCAAAGCCTTCTCTAGGACAAGAATCCCTGCAGGCCCCAACCCTCCCTCTGTAAACCCCCAGCTTCAGTGACATCTCGTGCCAGTCACTCTTTTCTAATATATTTGCACCCATGTTCTTAAATATTCTGATTCCGTGTAGATCAAATGTAAAAATCGAAGTCAAACCAATACACTCCACATTTTATTTGATCATGGATTTTTGTACACAGTCCCATATAAGAGTTACCTGCGTAGAAGTGTTCTGCCCTATGAGAATCTTCACTTTATAGCTTTATGTTTATATTTCAGCCATTTAATATAGATTTTTTTTTAAAATGCAAGTTGCTTAAGCAAAGATAGTTAGAAATGCTGAGTAGTTTGTGAAGAGGCAGCTATCCTTAACATTGCAGCAACTTAGGACCCATGAAGAGGTTGCTAAAGCTTCCAGCAATCGTTCTTATCAATACCAAAATAAGAGTCTCTGTGTTAGTTCCTGTCTTTCCTCGGTTTCTTCCAATTGCCTGTGAAACAAATGTACTCAGTTTTTGTTGCTGTCTTTAAAATCAAACTATAAGTGGCTCAGAGTATTTTGAAAAGTGTATTCTTGTTGCACTTTGGGAAACCATCTCTACAGAGCTGGCCAGCTCTCTAGAGCATTCTCAGTTTAAAGAAAATAAATCATCATTAGGCTATGACCATGGTGGCACATAGTTGTAATTCCAGTATCAAGAAACTGAAACAGGACTGAGTGGTCCAGGTCAGTTTGACTACATAGAAAAACCGTATTTTAAAAAAAGGATGGTGAGGTGTCCTGTGCCTTTAATCCCAACACTTGGGAAGCCGAGGCAGGTGGATCTCCATGAGCTTGAGGACAGTCTAGTGTACAGAGTGAGTTTCAGGATTGCCAAAGCTACACAGAGAAACCTTGTCTTGAAAAACCCAAAGGGGAAAAAAAGAAGAAAGTCATTACTATCTTTATTGTTCTTTCCAGATACCTCTGCCATTATTTAATTATCCTACTGTTAAAAACTAATACAAAAAATTGCAAAAATAATAAAACTAAAGATAGTACGGTATGAAACAATGTATTTTCCTCTCAAGAGTATGAAGAACTTGGGACTGGAGAGATGACTCTGTGGTTAAGAGTGCTTCCTGCTGTTTGTCACTCATGAGCATATACCCCCCAAACATAAATGATACAAGAAATCCTTAAGTAATATAAACTTTTGCTTTCATCTACATCTTCTAATGAAAAACAACAGTACCAAGAGCTCCTCAGGACCCTCTTGTTCCCCTCTCCCCTTCTCCAAAGGCACCTCTCATTATTTTCTTGGTACCCAGATAGTTGGGTACCCCCTTCTCCAAAAGCACCTGCCATCAGAAATTTAGAGTTTGTTTATTGTGTGGTCTCTGGCTGTGCAAATAAATACTAAGACACTACTGATCTGCATATGTTTAAGCCTGTGTGCATGGAATGAATTATCATCCTTCTGCAAGCTGATGCTCCAGTCATTTGGTTAGACCTGAAGTTTGTCATCCTCAATGCAGGAGAGACCCTATAATATAAGATCCCCACCTTGATATTTGCTTGCCAATTTATGATTATCAGAAAACACCACAGAGTGGAATCTATCCTCTCTATCAAGTGTGCTTGGGAAGATGAATACCTTCTATTACTTTATAAGTACTGAAGCCATTCCTACTAGGAAAGAGACTTAGCAGGAAGAAAAGGAAGCAGCCTAGCAGCCATAAATAGTATGCTGAAGACGGCTCTTAAATATGACCTAGAGCAGGATGTCCTGTGTGACATCAGTGAGCTTACTATTTGGGAATGATCTAGGCTTTGTGGAAGTGAATGTTTGGAAACAAAGGCATATTTCTCATACTGAATTCCTGGATGGAGAAACACTGTTGTCTGAAATGGTGTGATATCCCTTGCAGATATAAAAGACTTAAGGAACAAAGACAGCCTTTGATTTCCTATTAATAAACATAGCCAGCAAGGATCTCACAATTCCTGTAATCTCAAATTTGAAACTTTAAATGCTGAAGAGGAATAGTGATGGAGAGCTTTGTAGCATGAGTTGTGAGGTAGTGAGTTCCAGAACTTTGTGGCTGAGGAAATGAAGCTGCACTTTTGCTGGGACTCAAGCATCTCACGACACCGACTGTGGAGTGCCTGCCCTCTCCTGCTGGGGGAAGGCCCAGCATTTCCTTAATAAAATGTCTTCTGAAAATAGTAAGAAGCAGAGGAGCTACCCAAAGACCCAGTGAGAACCTAATGTGTGCCCTCCTTTGGGGCATGGAGTCTGCTGTGTAGCCTTGTCTGCCCTGGCACAACTCTCCTGCTGCAGTCTCCCCCTTGGGATTATAGATGTATGCCTACATGCCCTACTCTAAACACCAGACTTCTTCTCTCCAGATAGGTGGGTGTGAGAACCTCAGCCCCTAGTTGCTCAGCACCATTTTTTCTGCTCTCCCTCCTTGTTCCATAGACCCTTGGCTCTAGGTATTCACAGATTTAGAGAAAGGAATGGCTCTTACAACTAGAACCATTCGACACCTGACTTCTCAAATGCTTCACATAATAAACCATGAGTTTTTTTTTTTTAAGTTTATTTATGGAAACTTCATTTTGCTTTGTGAGTGTATGTTAATTGTTTTTCTCAGATTGAATGTATTTAAGCCTTGTTTCCTGATAAAAATATAATTTTTAGTTCCCTCATCACAGAATGAATTACATACTGAGTAAATTATACTTCTATTTATGAAATAATCCCTTCTGTGAACTGTTGGTTTATGTTTTAGTATATTTTACAATGAGAATGCATAAATTGAACCAGGAAGAAAAGAAAATGTATATTTGATATTTCTGCTCCTTCTTTTTTTCTTTTTTTTTTTCTTTTTTCTTCTTTTTTGCTGGTGCCTAGAGCCTGGGATCATTAGACATATCAGACCGTAGGATGAGGATTGCATCCCACCCATAGCACCAGGACTGCTCACCAGAAGGAGGAGGCATTAGAGAGATAGAACTCTGGGCTACACCGGTGATTTTTGTGTCAAAATTCTTAGACTCAGGCTAGTGAATTTATTAAGAAGTCCCTGTCTTGAGTATGTGGGAAGGGAGGGGAGCGAGCACACAAGCAGGTGCATGGTGCCACAGTACAGAACATAGAGCTCAGAGAACAAGTTCAGCTGCTGATCCTTGCCTTCCACCTGCCTGGAGTTTGGATCTCTCTGGTGTGGTCCTGCATATACCAGGGGATGTGACCTGCAAGCATCCGGGAATTCTGTCCCTGCTTGCTGTCTTGCCTCAGGAGTAGTGTTTTTGCATGTGTGTGATGGCACACAAGTTTATGTGTGTTTTGAATATTCAGACTGAGGTACTCACAGCCCAGTGAGCACTCACCCCTCTCAGGCTCTCCCAGATGCTTGGTCCATTTTTTTTTTTCTGGAACTCAGCACATGGCAATTCTCCTGCCTTGGTCTCTGAGAGCTACGATTACAGCCTGGAACTCCTACACCCTGTCTCTGGTGCTTTCCTTTTCTCAAGGAAGAAGTTGTGCTCTCAACAAGCCGGCCATTTCCAGACTAATAGCTAATATTTGGGAGATTACAATGGTTACAGTGATTAAATTTGGTTATTTTTGGTTTCCTCAATAGTTTACCAATGGGCTTTGTCTTTGTCATTTCCCATGGCATTCTGGCTGCCTTTGCTTATTTGTTGGTTTTAATGAAAAAGGTGTAATTCCAGCCTTTTGTAGTTTCTTCTCTCAGACCAAGCTTGCAGAGGAGATAAGAAAGCAGGGACTACTCTTGAGTGCCCGCCCACTTGTCCTTTGCTTGGTTGGTTCATACTCTGTCTGTGGAGCTACTCTGCAGAGACACAAAGTGGGTAGACCCCTAATTTCCATTGACATATTTAGTCAAGAACTCATGCAGGCTAAATATGTCAGTAATTTGATTGGTTTCCTCTTTTGTTTGTGCCAGATTTCCTACGACAAAATAATAAATGGCAAGAAAAGAAAATACTTTTTAAAAAATTCAGTATTTTAAAAAATACCTAGAACAGTTCTGAGATGATGTCACTAGCAGCCCAGTTTCCTGTATTAGCAACACCTGGAGATGTCACCTTTATGCTCTGCCAACACCAGGGTGCTGTATGCCTTCCTCTCTTCTCTCCTGCTAGGCCTGGATGCCTTCCTATGCTGTGTGCTATAGAACCCTAATAAGCCACTCAGTCTCCGTGCAGCACCAAGATCACAGTGGGAGCGTGTAAGCAGAAAGTTTGAGGCCTTAAAAAAAAATTTTTTTTATTAAATGTTTGTGAATTTCCCATCATGCACCGCAATCCCACTCATCTCCCCGTCCCTTTGTATATGCTCTCCACTCTTGCAACCTCCCCCACACCAAAAGAAAACAAAAAATAAAAACAGAAAAGAAAAAAATCTCTCCATGGAAGCTGCAGTATGTTACAGTGTGTCCCACAGTATACCCCTTTGTCCAAACAAATCTTCACTTGCAAAGGTTCACTGGTTTGAGAGCTCTGGCTTCTGCTACCCCCTCAGTACTGGGTCTTCCCTGGACTCCTTTTGGATTACACTTTTGGGTGAAAGCAGCTGGAGCTTTTGGATGCAATTAGTATAGGGATGCACTTCCTCTTCCCATTGCCTTTTCACTCTAGTGTAAAGATGAATACACTGAGACTAGGAGAGGGCATCCCTCACCCATGGCAGATATGCTTGGCCTTGCAGGATGGCGGTGACTTTGCAAGGACATGTGACTGTAAACCTTTTTACCCCCATCTTTTATTCCCCAGAGCTCTTAGAGCTGCCAGAGGTTGTGAAAGACAGTGGTTGTCATGAGTGGGCCCCTATCTCCTATAACTTGCCAGTGGAGGCAGCACTTCCGTGTAGCAGCTGTACTTTGATCAGATGTAGTCAACACTGCTTAGGAAAGAAAGGTCTTAAAGACAAGGCTAAACCCCAGCTTTCTGTAATAAATAAATAAACAAACAAACAGCAATAAATATTATACCTTGCTTGTTATAATTAGCAGGAAGTAAGTGTGTTAAGAAATCACCTGTTCCTAGTAGCCTTATCTAATGAAATCCTAGTAGACACTTAAAGTTAAAAAAAATCACATAGCCAGATGACTGATCACCAGCAAGGCATCCCACAGGCTAATTTGTGGCGAATCCTTGCCTCAGTTCCCTTCACTATCACTTGTGCCTCCTCAATTCCTTTCTGGGTGTTTCTAAAACATTACTATCCTCCATGCATTCCTTTCCAATCTCACAATATAGAAATAAGCCCTCATACTTCCTCGTTTTGTTTCTGTAGCTGGTGTCTCTCTCCAGAACATTCTAGAACATAGCACTGTAAAGCACATGATCTTTAAATAGTCTACTGAACTGAGTGGTGGTGATGCACACCTTTAATCCCAGCACTCAGGAGGCAGAGGCAGGTGGATCTCTGCAAGTTCCAAGTCAGCCTGGTCTACAGAGCTACAGGTCAGCCAGGACTGCACAGAGAAAACTCTGTCTTGACAAACAAAAACAAACAAAATGTCTACGGACTCATGTTAGTCCTCAGCTCAAACATTTCTTCTGTTCTTCACAAGTGAACTCCCCATCCCACTTATGGCGTGGAATTTCCCCAAATGGTGATTGCTGGCTAGACCACAGCATGGTCAGGTTTCCAAACACGAGCCTCTGAATCCGTTTTTAACTTGTGCCTGTGAGTCCTGAGCATGAACTGTTAATTATGGAAAATGACTACTGCTAAAAGCACTGTGCCATTACTGGTATGACCACTGACAATGAAGTACCTGAGGGATTAACACTTTAACTGCACTTCTTCTTAGCGAATCTTCTTAGTTGTGATTTGGACCACATTGAGTATGGAGGTGATGATTTCAACAACCTCCACTTGAAAGTCAGCCTGTTCTGCTTCCTTGTGCAGACTCAATCTGACTTATTGTTTTATTTTTTTAGGTTCATCCAATGTGCTTGTCATCTGTTACAACAGATTATAATGTTGGGTTTTGCACTACTGGATAGATGTTTTGCAAATCAAATGAATATATGAGCCTGTGGATTTTAAGCATTGTATTAGTTACTTTCCCACTGCTGTGACAAAAATTATTTAAGCAAGGGAAGAGTTTCTTTGAACTTGCCATCTGATAGGACCCAGTTTACCATGGCAGGGAAGGCCTGGTGGGAAGAATATCAGGTGGCTGTACATTGTGTGTACAGCCAGAAAACAGACAGATGTTCACCTGAGGTGGCTGTACATTGTGTGCATAGTCACAAAACCGAGATGTTCACCTGGTGTTTTCCTTTTTTCCCTTTTCACTCATTGCAGGGCACAGCCTATGAAATAGTGCCACCCACATTCAAGCACCCTTATAGACTAGCCCAGACCTAAAGGACACTCAAGACAAGCCACATGTGGTGGCTTGAATGGGAATGGCTCCAACAGGTTCAAATGTTTGAACACTCAGTTCTCAGTTGTTGGAACACTTTGGGAAAGATTTGGGGCTATGACTTTGTTAGAAGAGAAGTGTCACTGGAGGTTTTAAAAGACCATGGCATGCCCAGTTAACACTGCTAACTCTGTTTTAAGTCTGTGGATTGCCAGGCTCTCAACATGATGGCCATGGACTCTAATCCTCTGAAACTATAAGCTCGAAATAACTATTTTTCTTCTATTGCTTTGGTCATAGTGTCTTACCCACAGCAATAGAAAACTGACTAAGACATCACACCCATTTTAGATTAAGGAGATATCTAGGCCCAGTGTAGAAGTTTGCACTGAGATTTCCATTGGCCCTTTAGTATTTCTCAAAGTTGAGACAATTAACCTTAAGCAAACCATCAACAAATTTTAGAATAATTAACTCAGATTTAAAGAAAATGGTACATAAAATGAAATCTTGCAAGTTGGGCAAAATCTGTAAATTGGTTAAAATGGATCCTAGGGTGAGTCTATCTATATATGTTGTTCTCTCTGCTATCCTTGCTGATTCTCATTTTTTTTAAGTAATTATACTGTATATTGTATTATAACTCAGGAATATTAAATTGATCTTCACAGCCAAGACAAATAGTCAGTGGAATGAAATGTTAAAATACTGGGATCCATGGACATCATTATGGGGTCTCTCTCTCCCTTCCCCTTCTTTTGCTCCCTTTCTCTCCATGTATCTTTGATAATTTTTGCAACAATGTATTGCAGTTCATTTGTGTGTTCATACAATGCTGAAGTGTCCTGGGAGGACAGGAACATGGCAGAAATTGAGGTTGATTTTGATGCCAAAGACAAATAATAGACAATGTCTATTGTGATAAAACCAAATGGAGAGGGCTTTTACTTGTGCTTTGGGCTTCACGGGCATTGTCCTTTCTCTCTCTGTGCCAGCATAGTTCCTGGCTTTTATTGCAAGCTGTGTCATTTTCTTGTCAGAAGGAAACTATTCCCACCTCACCCATGCTTTCTTTTTTTTATTTATTTATTTATTTATTTATTTATTTATTTATTTATTTATTTTAAATTACGTATTTTCCTCAATTACATTTCCAATGCTATACCAAAAGTCCCCCATGCCCTCCCCCCCACACTCCCCTACCCACCCATTTTCACTTTTTGGCCCTGGCATCCCCCTGTACTGGGGCATATAAAGTTTGCAAGTCCAATGGGCCTCTCTTTCCAGTGATGGCCGACTAGGCCATCTTTTGATACATATGCAGCTAGAGTCAAGAGCTCCGGGGTACTGGTTAGTTCAGAATGTTGTTGAACCTACAGGGTTGCAGATCTCTTTAGCTCCTTGGATACTTTCTCTAGCTCCTCCATTGGGGGCCCTGTGATCCATCCAATAGCTGACTGTGAACATCCACTTATGTGTTTGCTAGGCCCTGGCCTAGTCTCACAAGAGACAGCTATATCAGGGTCCTTTCAGCAAACGCTTGCTAGTGTATGCAATGGTATCATCGTTTGGAGCCTAATTATGGGATGGATCCCTGGATATGGCAGTCTCTAGATGGTCCATCCTTTTGTCTCAGCTCCAAACTTTGTCTCTGTAACTTCTTCCATGGGTGATTGTTCCCAATTCTAAGAAGGGGCAAAGTGTCCACACTTTGGTCTTCGTTCTTCTTCAGTTTCATGTGTTTTGCAAATTGTATCTTATATCTCGGGTATACTTAGTTTATGGGCTAATATCCACTTATCAGTGAGTACATATCGTTTGAGTTCTTTTGTGATTGTGTTACCTCACTCAGGATGATGCCCTCCAGGTCCAACCATTTGCCTAGGAATTTCATAAATTCATTCCTTTTAATAGCTGAGTAGTACTCCATTGTGTAAATGTACCACATTTTTTGTATCCATTCCTCTGTTGAGGGGCATCTGGGTTCTTTCCAGCTTCTGGCTATTATAAATAAGACTGCTATGAACATAGTGGAGCATGTGTCCTTCTTACCAATTGGAACATCTTCTGGATATATGCCCAGGAGAGGTATTGCAGGATCCTCCGGTAGTACTATGTCCAATTTTCTAAGGAACTGCCAGACTGATTTCCAGAGTGGTTGTTCAAGCTTGCAATCCCACCAACAATGGAGGAGTGTTCCTCTTTCTCCACATCCTCTCCAGCATCTGCTGTCACCTAAATTTTTGATCTTAGGCTGATTCTCATTCTTAACTCTTCTAAAAGGCAGAGTAGGATGTCAGATAATGTTAACTAACAATGCAGCTCTATGTTATGTCTTCTGGATGACACTGATCAGTAAACAAGGCAAATGAAGTTGATTCAATGATTCTGGCTAATATTAAATGACCTAGGCCAGTGGTTCTCAATCTGTGGGTCACGACCCCTCTGGCAAACCTCTATCTCCAAAAATATTTACATTATGATTCATAACAGTAGCAAAATTACAGTTTTGTCATAGAAACAAAAATAATTTTATGGCTGGGGGTCACCACAACATGAGGAACTGTATTAGAGGGTCTCAGCCTTAGAAGGTTGAAAACCACTGCTTTACGTGAACTGTTCCTGCCCAATTGATTGTAATACACATAACTATTTGATTCCTTGGTCAGAACTCTTTCAGCTTTTCTAATTTCATACTATGAATTTTCTAAGTGTAGGTTAGTGTCAAGTTGCACACATGCCAAGCACTGAGGAAAATGGAAGTCAGCTTCTGCTTCAAAGTTATTTAAAACATGCATGATTCTTTAGAGCTGTTGTTGACTATCTTGGCTTGTAACCTAAGCATAATATTTCTCTCCTGGGCTAGAGTGGCGCTACTTCTATATAAACCCATTGTGTTGCTAGAATATTGAAGACTCAATATGTGTGCAGATGGTTGCAAGCCAAATTCAACTTGCTTCTCAAGCGTTTTTGCCTCCAGCTGGTGTGATGACACTACACACTTCTTCTTCTGAAGTACAAGACAGTACCTGTGCTGGAACCTGGCAGGGACCCAGAGTAGTCATAGAACAGGTTTTCCATGCCCTAGTGCAATCAGCCAAATATATGAGGCAATAGCTGATGTAGAGACTTTTGATGCCTGTCAGTGGGAATTGTCTCTAAAAGACATTTTAAATGGAGCCCAGTTTTGTTTCAAACATCACCAGGTAGCCCAAACCGGCCTCGGAGTTAATCCTCTTGCCTCAGCCTTGTAGGTGCAGGGATTAGAGGTATGTACTACCTGCACTACCGTGATGCCTGGTGTATATTTAAAATTTTAAAGGAATATCTTTACATGACAACCACTGTATAATCTTTTCTGCTTTATTTTAGTCTTTATCAGAACTGTTGTCTGATTTTAGAGAATGTCAGAAACTGTGTGTCTGCTGTACATCTGACACAGTTTATACCAAATAATGAAGGAGAGTAAGTGTGACCAACTGAGGCAGGATCAGCAGTGAGTTTGGATGTTTGCCTCTCATGGTGGAGGTGTCTTATTCTAAACTAATTAGTCCATTGCACAGTGGCTACATGCCTATAATCCCAGCACTCAGAAGACACAGGAGGATTGCCAAAAGTTTTAGTCTGTCCAAGACTTTGTATGTGTGTATGTGTGTGTGTGTGTGTGTGTGTGTGTGTGTGTGTGTGTGTGTGTGTGTATGTATGACATTGTCTTGAAAAACGTTTGGGGAATGCAACAATGGTTCAGTGGTTAAGAACACTGACTGTTCTTGTACAGGCCCTGTTTTCCCATCACCCACAATTCCACTCAGGATTGTCTATAACTTAAGGTCTAAAGGCTCCAACAGCCTCTTATGGCCTCTGCAGGTACTGCATGCATGTGGTTCACTGTCATACAGGCAGGCAAAATGGATATATTTGAAATTAAAAATAAAAAACTTTTTAAAAGGGGAAACAATGAGTTAACTAGTTTAGTTTCACTGTTTTCAGTGAGGCAAAGAGAGATGGATTAGTGGTTAAGAGCACTTGCTACTTTTTCAGAAGACCTAAATTCCCAGGACTCATGGTAGTCACAACTACCTGTAACTCCAGCTGCAGGAGATCCAAAACTCTCTTCTGTAATACATAGATATCCATCACACATGTATATACACAATATACACACTAAAATAAATCTTTAAAAGTTCTCCTTCAAATTATTATTATTATTATTATTATTATTTGAGTTGAGAGGAGTACTTGCCACAGTGAGTGCATGGAGGTGAGAGTAACTGTGGAGTTGGTTCTCTCTGTCCATCTTTCTGTGGTTCCATGGATCAAACTCAGCTCATCAAGTTTGTATGGCAAAAACCTTTACCCACTGAACCATCTGGCTGGCCTCATAGGTCTATTGTAGAGTCAGTTCATTGACAGAATGAAAAGAGGAGTGAAAGATTGGGAAGTATAGATCTGCTCAGAGGCTGGTTCTGTTCTGTCCTCGCTGGAGTCCCATTTTAATGCCTGATTTTGCATATATAGAAAAGAAATGATATCCTTATTGAGTTGTTGTGAAGATTAAATATTAGTTAAAATCACAAGGCTTGCTGTAGTAAAAGTATTCAGTCAGTCATAGATAAAGCTGTAGTTAACACAGTTAAAACTGGATATATAGGTTACTGTGCTATTAATTAAATAAATTGTTGTGGAGCATATTTAAAATGGAGAACAAAAAGCTCTTAATACTCACTTGTTATAAATCAATTTAAGTTCAAGATTTTAAAGTATTATAATGAGATTAGCTTTGACTTAGGAGGAAAATGTTTTCATAAGCTAGAGAAACCTTTGGCTTGGAAGGTTTTAAGACAGAGTCTGTGATGGTTAATGTTAGTTGTCTTTTTGAGAAAATCTACAATCACCTGGGAGATGTGCATGTGTTGGACTCTCTTGATTTCCTTGATGTGGGAAGCCCTGCCCACTGTGAGTGCCTCCATTCCTTGACTGGAGACGGTAATGCTACAGATCCTTAATTGGTTCAGTAGAGAAGGGGGCTAAGCAGCAGCTGCCATTGCTCTCTGCTTCCTGGTTGGGGTTTTGACTTGACTGGCTGTTTCCAATGCCTGCTGCTGCCTGGATTTTCCCATCAGCAACAACTGTGAACTCTTGAACTGTCTGCCAAACCCTTTCTTCTTTGCTTTTGTTGTGATGGTTGACCATAGTACCAGGAAAAGAAATGAAGGCAGGGTCTCGCTCTGAACTCTTGTCAGTCCTTCTGCCTCTGCCTCAAGGGTACCAGGATTGCAGGCATGAGGCACTGTATCCAGCTAAAGAAGACTTTGATCAGAAGAAAGATACTATAATGGTATCTTTTTTGACACTGACAGTTTGACACCTGCCCATAATTTGTAACAAACAAAGGAAAGGCAACTCTGAATTTCTCAGAACATTTCACACAGAGCTTCTCTCAGGCCTCATGCCTACTAAGCACATGGAAAAGCCAAGGCACAAACTGAATTGAATGTTTAGTGTTACATGATAAGTTTACAACAGGATGGGACTGAACTTAGTTCACTTGGTCATGGGAACATCTACTGAGTACATACCAATCCTGGGGTTTGAAGGTACGCGCCTGCCACCCCCAGCTACCAGCACCACACACAATCAGTGCCTCTCCGAGAGGATTTCAAATGTCCTCTCTGCTCTGCCAATGGGGACTGGTCTGCTTGGCAACCCAGAGTTGTGTATTGCCCTGCTGTGCCAATGAAGAAGAGGCATTCAGTTCCTCTCTATCATTCTACAAGAGGCCTTCTGTGTAGGGCTCTGTGTTCTCTTCCTGCCCACCAGGACCTCCCAGAAGTTTCTGTATCCTGAGGGACTTTCTTTGACACCAAGGAAGAGAGGCTTCCGAGATTCCCCTAGTACATTGAGTTTGCTCACGTACTGCCATTTGGGTTGAAGGCATCATAGTTGATTGCTGATAGGAATGTTGGTACCTTGGTATCCTCAGTACACCAGATGTTAGAGCATCTTTCCAGGGTTCAGTGATGGTCTATAATGATGGCTGTCTTGCATAAGGCCTTTAAGAGTCTGTGGAACAAGCTTTGCAGCTTAGGTCTGAAAGGCTCGAGCACAGTTAAAACAACACACAGACTAGGTGTTGAGAACATGGTGGTGGTGGATGCTGGAGTGTTGCAGAGCCACAGGACTGCCTTTATTCCTTACACTAGCCATTCGCCAGTCTCTCCTTGTTGCCTGACCTAACCTTGTAACTACTTTTTGCAATGTAATATCTTAGACCACACGTTTTCACCAAACCCAAAGCTTAGGATGTTGTCAGAGAGCATCTGACACTGCTTTACTGTAACCTCTGACCTTCTAGTCCCATAAATGGCCTTGAAAAAAGCCTTGATTTATGACTTTATGTTCTTCAATGGTGAAATTTTTATGAACCTGTTTCTACATTTGAACATGTTTTTGGGTTTACCTGAGTCTGTGTTCCTGGGCCATAGTCATTCATACCTGGCTCCAGAGTGGACTCTTTCATCCCCTGTGAGATGAGAACTGTGTTTTACTCTGGCAGTGCGAACTGGTGCTTAGGGTTCAGGTATAGCAAGCACTACTTCCTCTCTTCTCGCCTTGTACAGCATCACAGTGTTTTAAGATGGTATTTCACATTTCGACACAGGAAATTTCAGCAGTCTGGAGGCTGAGGCAGGAGGATTACCACAAATTCAGGACCAGCCTGGACTACAATATGAGACTTTATTCAATAGAGGAGGAGAAGTGGAGGGGGGATTAAAAGGAGGAAAGAGGATGGGGTGAAGAAGAGAGGAGGGGAAGGGAAGAGGAGAAGGAAAAAATGGAGCATACCAATAGATAAGATGAAGTTGAGGTTTTAAGAACTCAGACCATGAATGAGTGTTTCTACTTTTCTTCAAACTCTAATAAATCACTGGGTTTCTCTCCCAATATCCAAGCAACTAATAGCTTTGTTGAACAGTTCTCTCCAAAAGGAAGTTCTCATTAGCTGGGGCACTTCATTCAACCTCAGGGATTTACAGAAGGGGCTGTGCTCCAGTTGGCCTTAGTTTTTCTGACGTCCTTTGTGAGCCTCATAAAAACTCACTTGGATATGAATCTTCCCAGAGCTCAATTCCGCTCTGCTTTGCATTCCTGCTTGTCCCTGGGGAGTGCTCCAGCTTGGCTCTGGTCAGACTGGCCTGTAGCTGGAAGAGGAATGTGGCTTATGGGAGGAGGGGCTTGTCTGCTTGCTGGCTGTCTGAAGCCTGTGTCTCAGGCTACCTAGGGTTTTGTATGTCTTGAATTTGATGTGTTCTTTAGTGGTTCTCAGGGGAGTCCCCAGGAGCTGGATTTTGTGAGGTACTTATGTTGTTCAGTTTGGAGGGAGTTACAGGGACCGCCCATTTTGAGAACACCTTCCACCTCCCTCCCCGCCTTTGTTTTCCTTACCTTCAACTGAAGTTTTAGTTTAGTTGAAGAGTGTGTATTTCCATCTTTGTTACTAGGACTCACAGATCTTCCAGGGCCCCTTGGCTCTGTGCTGCTTGCCAGTCACCTGGTTGCTGGTGCAAAGCACAGAGAGGCCTCTCTGCTCTTAATCTGCTTTTCTTTGTTAGCTAGAAGCCCTTTCTTTGCAGTTACAAGCTGCCCCCTCCCCACCTCCTCAACAATCCTTGCCCTTAATTCCAGCTCCAGCTCCTCCAATTTAGTGGAATCCTGCTTGCTGATGCACACTCCGGGGGTGTTGATAAAATTCGTCTAAGTCTTTTGTTCTCAAGTCTCTGTTTCCTGTACTGTCAAGAACCCAGGATCCTTGCTGTGAGAACTCAAAACGGAAGAACTGGCAAGTCAGTCTCCTGTATCTTCCTAGCATCCATGTTTCCAGAGTCCAGAGCAGCTAAGGTTCCAGGAGGCATCCCACCGCCTTGTGCTTTGCCCAGCAGCTTCTTGCTCTCCCCAGCTGATGCAGAAAGTAAAGTTTCAGGATGGAACACGTTCTTTCATTATTAGGCAACATTAAGATTCCAGCCTCCGGTTGGCTGCAGTGGACAAAGAAGACTTCTTCAGGTAGATAATGTCTGGGTGTGCTTATTTTCTTTTCATGTACAGGGATATTTTAAAGTTTCCAGAATAACCAGTTTCCCTGGAGACTGCACAGGCCTAAACTTCCCAAACCTTCCATCTCCTGCCACACAGACTAGGTGAGCAATTATTAATTAAGATATTAATTATCAGGAATGTAAGGATGAAAGGAGCCTCTAAGAAATCATTGATTTCCTTGGCAACTGATATAAAACAAATTTCAAAATAAGAAGGTAATTGTGCACTTCCCTAACGGTTAGGTGGGTTAGGTGGTGAAGCAGGAAGCAGAACTGAGCCCTTCCAGCTGGGGAACTAGCTCTACCCACTCCAGAACTCACACTTCTTCACCGAGGAACCTCAGCCTGTGCCTTGGATGTGGAGCACACATGGCCCAGACCTGGACGACCTGCAAGTCTTGCCACTCCCTTAATAAAATAACCACAATGGTGTGATTTTGCCCTCCTGAAAGTTGTCAGAAACCATGGGCATTCCTGTTGCAGCCTGGGAGAGAGAGAAGACTCCTGGCCTACAAGCTATGACGAGTTTTACCTTAAGACTTCTGTTGGATTCTAATAAAATTATAAATATTGCCATTATTTTCTACATTTGGAAATTTAATTTTAAAACTACATACTGCCAGCAATTGTCCTTAAGAATAGTAGTATTGGGCTAGCACAGTGGTGCAGGATGAGTAGGATTCAAGTTCAAGGATTCAAATTCAAGGCCAGCCTGGGCCACACAGTGAGACCTGTCATCAAAATAAAAACAACAAAAACAAAATATAAAAATCGTCATAGAAAGCTGGACGTGGTAGAGCACGCCTTTAATCCCAGCACTCAGGAGGCAGAGCAGGCGGATTTCTGAATTTGAGGCCAGCCTGGTCTACAAAGTGAGTTCCAGGACAGCCAGGGCTACACAGAGAAACCCTGTCTCAACCCCACCCCCCAAAAAAAAATCGTCATAGAAAACTACTATTGCCATCAAGCTGTATATAAAAAATATTTTTTAAAGGTAACGAGAGTTTCCAGGGTTACAGGTACCGAGGACTTTTGAGTAAGTTGGCGACATAAGCTGGAACACAGGAGCACCATGTCAGAGTATGTCCCTTGTTCAAAACTCAGAGGCTCTAGTGTTAGCTATAACACCAGTTCCTCAGAGAATACTGGTACCTTTCCTTGGCATCTGCTACCTCCCAGGCCTCGCCCTCCACCACCTCTATTACTGAGTTGCCCCCCCATGTTTCTCGGACCATGACTGAAGCCCCATGCCTTGGTCTTGTTTGCTCTTTCCTCATCCTGAAACCTCTAGTACCCCTAACCCCACTCACACACACACTGAGCTTCCTTCCCCTTCAGGTCCGTACCCAAGTGGCAACTTTCAAAGAGGGAGCTTGTCTTACTCCCTCAAAGAGTACTTGATATCTATTTGTTAGCTGTTGTCTCCACCCTTGCCCTGAGAGGTATTCATACATTACAGTGTCCCATCCCCAGCAGCTGGAATAAAATCTGGCCTAGTGCTTATTACATAGTGTATATGAAGGGATTTATGGTAATAAGCTTGTGTGCAAGCTCCTTAGCCATGTGGGTGTACCCAAGAGGCTGGGCAGGAGCTGGGGATCAGCTAAAGCTGCCATAAGAGGAGGTCAGGGAGCATAGGCTGACCCAGGAGGCAGAGGCAGCTTTGCCACATAGAGGAAATGAGCTTGTGAAGGAGCTATGGAAGAAACAACAAGACACTAAAAAAAGCACCCTGATGTGAACTACAGAGGCGACCCACAGAGAGAGCCAGTGTCAGAGTCCCAGGAATGCTGACACAGAAGCCTAGGAGGTTGACTGAATAAAGGGAGAAAGTGAAAGCCAAAGTTGTCCAGAGGGCAGAATTAGTACAGGCCCTGGCATCTGTTTTTTCAAATGAAAAGGATATTCCAGGTGAAACCAAAGCTTGAGAGTGGATGTGGGGGAGCAACATAGACTTGAGCATCGGAAAAGCCATCTCTGCTTGTTGCTGAGAATCAGGGGTGAATTGAATGTGGGTAAGAGAAACTATGGCCCACCCTGCAGGATGTTCTTGATGGCTCTAAATGTATTTATTTTTCAACAAAAAGAGGCAGGGTTATTAGTTGAGGAGATGGGAAGCAACGATGAATTTCCAAACAAGCAATAGTTTGCAGATAAGGCCAAACAGTCAAGGCCATCCTGTAAAACATGTCATATATTGCCCATGGCCAGACCTCAGGCCAGTGGGACAGATGCCTCCTGCTGCACCTGGAGACCCTGTTCCTTTGTGTTTGTTCTGAATATCACCTGGTTTCCACCTGCAGAGGCAACATCTGCAAAATTGGCTAATGCTGGATTCACACTCCAGCCCCAGGCTGCTGTCCATCTGACTGTCTATTCTTCCTCCCAAATCCTAGGCATACTGAAGCCGAAAGTTCTTTGCTGTTTTTCTTGAAGGCCTGGGAGGGGGTCAGACCCAAAGTCCTGCCAGTTGTGCAATTTAAAAACGGAAAGGTAGGAAGAAGAGAGGCTGAGAGGAATGTGGTCAACGCTCTCAGCCTGAGCAAAATGAAGACAGCATATGGATCAGGTAGGTCCACATTTGTCAGAGCTGCTTGACAAGAGACAGGTCTAATGGAGCTTGTTTGTAGAAGCTCTGCTAGAAACATCCACAAGAAATTAGAAGAAAGACAGAGAACTTGGTGCTCACTTCAACTGAAACACACAGGAAAAGCATGCATTAAAACACACAGGAAAAGCATGCATTAAAACACACAGGAAAAGCATGCATTAAAACACACAGGAAAAGCATGCATTAAAACTCTTCTGTCCTCTGTCCTTTCAACCTAAATAGATCTTTCTGCCATTTTTGCTCTGGATGTGAACTTTCCATGGGGCAGAGGCTTGTGTTGGGATTTAGACAGCCTCATTCATATGGGAAGCTGAGCTGAGCAAGCACATTAGAAAGGGCTATCGTGTTAGTCCTCAGCCAAGCAAAGGACGCCTGTCATCATCGTTCTGCTGCTTTTCCCTTGAGTCTTTTAGTAGCAGCCCTGTTATGACGGCTCCGATAAGGCAGCATCCCACAGTTACCCCTGTGCCACTCAGTAATTATGCCTCTGTGGGTCTACGGACAACTTCAGAAAGGAGCTCTGTGATTGAACGGTGGGAAGATGCGATGGAGATTCTATTCAGAGAGCAATGAGAGAAAACACTTCTTTTCCTTTATCAATATTGGGGCCATACCCTAGGGCCCAAAGCAGCCCTAGTGCATGCTGAGTCTTATTAGAACACCAGCAACATGTTCACTGACCACTGGATGAGCTAGGGCTCAAACTTTAGGCACTCTGAAAAGCCAAACAAAATTAATTAAGTGTCTTCCCCCCAACCCCCAAGTTTTCAGAGTTTTTAAATTTAGGATCAATTGAAAAATTAATTTTCACTTAATGTTAATTCTAGCTCTGCCTTTAGTATGTATGTGTGTGTGTATATATATATACATATATATATATATATTTAAATACTGTATATACACCTGAGATGGATCAGTAGGGAAGGGTACTTGTTGCCAAGCCTGAGAACCTAAATTCAATCCCCAAAAGCTGCATGGTAGACAGGGAAAACCAACTCCACATTCTGATGACCATGTGAACACACAATATAAAAATGTAAGGAAAAAATGATTTCCTATGTAGAAAATCCTGACATCAATAGTATTAATAGTTACTATCAATGAACACTGAAATTGAACAATTTATCGGTTAATAACTTATAAAGTATTTCAGACATGAAAATCATATAAAATAGATAATACAATCAGTACAGAATAATTTGTTCATATTTACCAGGCTTTAGCCTAGCAGTCAATGTTTGTTGAATGAATAAATGATTCTCATTTATTTTTAAACACTGGCCTCTACACTTAAAAAGTCCTGGGAGGACAAAGGAATAAATGTGACTTCCAGGGGCTTCTACAATCATGGTTACTGGGTTCGTATTTCCTTTCCAGGCTGAGTCTCTCTGTATTTCTCTTTAAGTTTGAACCCTAGCCCTTAGTTATATTTACCCTGACCTCATATTTAGCCTAATGAAAATCAAGCTCCTAGCATGTTCTTGACACACTTCTAGCTGAGAACACAAAGTTCTTTTGATGTGGGCTTTCATCACGCCATAACAAACTTTTTACATAGTTTCTATATTTAGTGTTTAACTTAAATATAGGAAATAGCTTGGAGTTCAAATTTTCCAGCTAGAATAAGTCAGATTTTATATTGTAAAATAGTTAAGACTAGGTTCTTTTTTCTTTTACTACATTTATTTTATTTTAAATAATGTGTGTATATGTGTGAGTGGCTCTGTGCACATGATTGCAGGTGCCCTTGAAAGCCAGAAGAAAGTGCCAGATTCCCTGGAGCTGGAGTTACAGGCAATTGTCTGACACTTAATGTGGGTGCTGAGAACTAGCTCTATAGACCAAGCTGGCCCTGAACTCACAGAGATCCCCAACTGCTCGTGCCTCTGCCCCCGAAGTGCTAGATTTAAAGGTATCGGCCACCACCACCACCCAGCCAAGTCTCTTCCTTATTTCTGTGAATGTTACATATGCTGGGAGGATCTAACCTCAGGCTCAACCTGGGTAGTCAGTTTTTCTAGTGTCATCTGTTGAAAAGACCACTCTTGGTGTCCATAACTGTATTCCCATGGTTTGATAATTACCCTTTGTCAGTGTTTCAGTGTCTTGGTTACTCCTCTGTGTAGAGAGTATGGAAGCAGAAAGTATGACTTTAGCTTTATTTCAAGATCAGTTTTTTTTAATTTCTACAAAGATGACAGCTGGCATCCTGCCAACGATTGTGTTGCACTGTCAATCAGAGCTTGGAGGGGGGGGCGGGCGCATATTATCAGTTCTGTCTTCCAGTCCATAAGCATGGCAAATCATTCCATTTATTTAAATCTGTTAAATATTCAATTCAGCATCATTTAGTGCAAATAGTACATTTCTTTTGTTATATGCACTCTTGCTTATCTTCTGCTTTTGGATGCTGTTTTTAAGTGGAGCTATTTTCTTCATTTCACCTGTATCATTCAGAATTTTTCTTTCTCTGGTGAGTCGAGAACTCAGCTGCTACACAGAAGCTCGGTTGGTGGTTTCTGAGCCTTCCTTTCCACCCATTTATTTCTTAGGATTCTATGTGGAGAAGATTGTTCTGTAGCTGAATAATTACTGAAAACTTATGGTATACATAAGCACACAGGAGGGGCCTAGACAGCAGAGAAGACCTTGAAGGAGGGGCACATGTTCAAATCCAAGCTTCTGAGTTTTCAGTGTGGTTAGTCCTGAATGAAGAAGAGTTCCAGACCCTTCTCAAGGTGGGACGAGATACAGCATTTCAGAGGCCGAGGCCTGTTCCTGATATTTCTTGGAGTAGATATTTATGGCTGGTTATAAATATTTACAGATATTTATAGTTGTTATAAAATGTGCACTAAATGCCAGTAAAAAACAGTTTAAAAATAACATGTAAGATGAATTAGTAAAACACTACGTTTTATTGAAGTTTTTCAATAAAAAAGTTTTGCCTTAAATGGCTGTTTTCTAACTATTTTTTATCAACATTCTATAATAGTAAAAGTTAAATATTTAGGAATAGAAAAAGTGGGTTTGGGAGAGTTATTAAAAGACTAAGTGTGCCGGGCCGTGGTGACGCACGCCTTTAATCCCAGCACTTGGGAGGCAGAGGCAGGCAGATTTCTGAGTTTGAGGCCCCAGCCTGGTCTACAGCGTGAGTTCCAGGACAGCCAGGGGAACATAGAGAAACCTTGTCTCGAAAAACAAAACAAAACAAAAGACTATGTGCACAGTAATTTTAAAGTTAAAGAAAGAATATCATCCATGAGTGGACACACCTCTATTGAAAAATAAAAATGGCACTGTAGCCAGGCAGTGGTAGTAGACACCTTTAATCCTAGCATCTGGGAGGCAGAGGTCAGGGGAACTCTGTGAGTTCTGGACCAATCTGGTCTACAAAATGAGTTTCAGGACAGCCAGGGCTCTTACACAGAGAACCCCTGTCTTGAGAAAACAAAACAACAGAAAGAGAGAGAGGAGAGGGAGAAGGGTGAGGGGAGAGGGGTGAAGGACAGAGAGAGGGGAGAGAGGAGGAGGGGGAGAGGAAGAGGGAAGTGCTTTTCAGTGCTTAAGAGAGACTAGATGTATTATACCATACAGTATATTCATAACTCAGGTATACTTAAGGGAACACAGCACCTGCAATCTCTTTTTGCATAGCCCTCTCTGTGTCCTGAGGAGCTATGTTTGGATATAAAGTAACTGCAGGCATTGTACTCTGAGGCCAGCTTACAGTGGTAGAGAAACATGGTCATGCTGATCTGAGCCTTCATCTGGCTCTTCCAATCAAGCAAGCTTCTCTCTGCTGGCTACACCATGCCATGTCTGCTCTCCACAGATCTCTCCTCTTGCTCTTGTCTCAGACACAGGGCATAGCTCGCAAAGCCACCTTCAGGGTAGTACTATATTGAGTGAAAAAAAGAAAGAAGAAAAAGAACGTGACAGCTCCTAAGTAGGGTGGAGGAGAAAAGTTTGTTGTAGATAAAGAGGCCAGCATAGCCAGACACAGAGACATCTGGAGAGTCTAGAGTAAACATGACCCTGACTGAGCTGGGCCATGGGAAGAAAGGGGAGAGGGGCGAGGGGGGAAGAGAAACTGCCAACCAAGAGGGGCAACCTGGGCCAAGAGACTGGCATACTCAAAAAGGCTGTGTTACATGGGGGCCAGAGGAGCAGGAGGTTGGGAAGTCAGGCCCCTGGGCTGCAGAGTTAGTGGAGAACCCGGGAGCAGGTCCAATTTGATATGTTAATTGGCACTTCAGTTAGCAGTTTGTCCTAGCTTTGAGACCTAATGTATAAAAACACTGTTTCAACAGTACCTGTAGGGATATTTGCAATTTCTCTGCACTTTAAAAACACACACAACAGGCATCCCTCCTAGTTGCAGAAAGTTGGGAACTTTGTGGTGACCCTGTGAGAAGCTGTGGAATTAAGCTGCTGCTGCTGTGTAAGTTTTCCTAAGGCTCCGGATTTTTGTCACCCCATGACTCTAGTCTTCTTCCAGCACAGGATCCTGAAGTGTCGCTGTCAAGGAGGGCACAGCACCTGTCTTGTTTTTTGTTTTATTTATTTATTTTTTTCTCCTTTATTTTGATGTTTCCTTTGCTCTAGTGGTAGGAAGTTGGGGTAAGAAAGGAAGACACCTGGAGAACATCAATACATTCTGGTCCAGCCACAGGGCTCCTTGTCTTCAACGTTAGAATTTTCTCATGTTCCAGTACCTGTTTATATGAAAATAGAAATTTTAGCAATGTACCCTCTGGGTTTGTGGAATTGCTACTTTTTATTTTTGACTGTTCCATAATTTGGGTATTAGCCAGTGATTAAATGACCTGTTTTAAACTCATGAAAATGTAATATTTAAAAAAAAAATGTAGCAAATTGCTAGAAGGAGGGAACAAGAAAAACCAAGTCAACTTAATACAAATATGCACAGTCTGGAGGCAGGGGTGGGGCTGGAGAGGGTGTCCTGCTGGCTCCTCCTCACAAGACTGGCTCAGCTCGGGCTGCCTTTAGGAGAGAGACACTGGATGGCTGAGCTTGGAGGAACAGTTCCCCAAGACTTCAAGTTTTGTCCTGTGACCTCTCATGAGGACAGGCTAACAAGAGGGCCCAGTACAAAAATGACTTTTTAAGCAGTGAAAGGTCGTTTCGAAAAGTTCAAAGCCAAACAGGAGGAATCTAGTTATTCCCTTCCTCTCCCCAACTCTCTTTCCTCTTTTTCTTCCCTTTCTCTCCCCCCATCTCCTGCTCTTCCCAGATTGTGAGAGTATTTATTGTGTTCTAGAGCCCACTGGGAAACAGTAGGAGCTCTCATTCCTTCCTCTGAAAAAGCCTGGCTGTGCTCTTGCATTCAGAAGACAACAATGTGGGTAAAATTTGAAATGTTGAATTTGAATTTTATAACAAATTACAGAAAAGTTTCTCAGAATGGGTTATGAAGAGGCAAGCCACTAACTGGTCATATTTCTCAAATTGTCAATCTTACATTTGAATAATGGTAAAAGTAAAACCACCATTGAATGGCTCAGTTGGAAGGAAACAACAAGTTTGAGTCCTTTTGTTTCCCAGAGGGAGGAATTAGAGACCTGGAGAAATTATATTTTGGAAGGATGAATTAAGAAATTTGAAACTAGAGAGACCAGTGTGTGCAGGAGAGCTCGCAGGCTGCAGAAGCAACAGAGCTTCTGAGACAGCTTTTGTGCCTTCATCTTCAGCCAGGAAGCAGAGCTGAGACCCAGACCTTTATGCACTTTGCCCCGACAGAGGAAAGGCTGCCTCCAGGGAGGGCTCTATCTGCAGGACCAGGTGAGAGCACCATCTTGTATCCCAGGTCTCAAAGAGACCAGTCTGCACAGGAGAGCATGCAAGCAGCAGAAGCAACATAGCTTCTGGGACAGGTTCCCTTCATCTTCAGCCAGGAGGCAGAGCTGAGCTCTAGACCTCTGCACACTAGCCTGCAGAGAGTACTCTGACCACTGAGACTCAGGAGAGAGTTGGACTTCAAGGAGTGCTGACAGGGGCTAAAAAAATCATAGGAGGAACAAGCTCCAGCTAGAGCCAGCTATAACAACTAACACCAGAGATTACCAGAGGATGAAAAGAAAACATAAAAATCTTTCTAAGAGATACCAAGACCACTCACCATCATCAGAACCCAGCACACCCACCACAGAGAGTCCTGGATACACCTACACACCTGAAAAGCAAGACTCAGATTTAAAATCATTACTCATGATACTGGTAGAGGATTTTAAGAAGGACATTAATAACTCACTTAAGGAAATACAGGAGAACATGGCTAAACAGGTAGAAGGCCTTAAATAGGAAGCACAAAAATTCCTTAAAGAATTAGAGGGAAACATTGCTAAACAGGTAGAAGTCCTTAAAGAAGAAACACAGAAATCCCTTAGAGAGTTATAGGAAAACACAACCAAACAGGTGATGGAATTGAACAAAACCATCCAAGATCTAAAAAAGGAAGTAGAAACATTAAAGAAAACCCAAAGGGAGACAACTCTGGACATAGAAACCCTAGAAAAGAAATCAAGAAACATAGATTTGAGCATCAGAATTTGGAAGAGAGAATCTCAAATGAAGAAGATTCCATAGAGAACATGGACACAACAATCAAAGAAAATGCAAAGTGCAAAAAGATCCTAACTCAAAACATCCAGGAAAACCAGGACACAATGAGAAGATGAGATGTACAGATGAGAATGAAGATTTTCAACTTAAAGAGCCAGTAAATATCTGCAACAAAATTATAGAAGAAAACTTCCCAAACCTAAAGAAAGAGATGCCCATGAACATACAAGAAGCCTACAGAACACCAAATAGACTGGACCAGAAAAGAAATTCCTCCCAACACATAATCAGAACAACAGATGCACTAAATAAAGATAGAATATTAAAAGCAGTAAGGAAAAAAGGTCAAGTAACATATGAAGGCAGACCTCTTAGAAATACAACAGACTTCTTACCAGAGACTATGAAAGCCAGAAGATCCTGGACAGATGTTATACAGACCCTAAGAGAACACACATACCAGCCCAAGCTACTATACCCAGCCAAACTCTCAATTACCATAAATGGAGAAAACAAAGTATTCCATGACAAAACCAAATTCACACAATATCTTTCCACGAATTCAGCCCTTCAAAGGATAACAAAGGGAAAACTCCAACACAAGGATGGAAATTACGCCCTAGAAAAAGCAAGAAAGTAATCCTTCAACAAACCTAAAAGAAGACAGCCGCAAGAACAGAACCCCAACTCTAAGAACAAAAATAACAGGAAGCAACAAATACTTTTCCTTAATATCTCTTAATATCAATGGACTCAATTCCCCAATTAAAAGACATAGACTAACACACTGGCTACACAAACAGAACCCAACATTTTGCTGCTTACAATAAACCCACCTCAGGGAAAAAGACAGACACTACCTCAGAGCAAAAGGCTGGAAAACAATTTTCCAAGCAAATGGTCCAAAGAAAAAAGCTGGAGTAGCCATTCTATAGCCATTCTAATATTGAATAAAATCGACTTCCGACCCAAAGTTATCAAAAAAAAAAAAAAACCCAAAAAACAAAAAACAAACAAACAAAAAAAATGAGGGGCACTTTTTACTCATCAAAGGTAAAGTCTTCCAAGATGAACACTCAATTCTGAATATCTATGCTCTAAATGCAAGGGCATCCACATTCATTAAAAAAAACTGTAGTAAAGCTCAAAGCACACATTGCACCTCACACAATAGTAGTGGGAGACTTCAACACCCTACTCTTATCAATGGACAGATCCTGGAAACAGAAACTAAACAGAGACACATTAAAACTAACAGAAGTTATGAAACAAATGGATTTAACAGATATCTACAGAACATTTATCCCTAAAACAAAAGGATATACTTTCTCCTCAGCACCTCATGCTACGTTCTCCAAAATTGACCATATAATTGGTCACAAAACAGGACTCAACAGATACAAAAATATTGAAATTATCCCATGCATCATATCAGATGACCATGGATTAAGGCTGATCTTCAATAACAACATATAAATAGAAAGCCAACATTCATATGGAAGCTGAACAACACTCTACTCAATGATACCTTGGACAAGGAAGAAATAAAGATATTAAAGACTTTTTAGAGTTTAATGAAAATGAAGCCACAACATACCCAAACTTCTGGGACACAATAAAAGCATTCCTAAGAGAAAAACTCATAACTCTGAGTACCTCCCAAAAGAAACTAAGAGAAAGTATACACTAGCACCTTGACAACACACCTAAAAGCTCTAGAACAAAAGGAATCAAATACAACAAGGAGGAGTGGACAGCAGGAAATAATCAAACTCAGGGCTTAAATCAAACAAATGAAAACAAAAAGAACTATTCAAAGAATCAACCAAACCAGGAGCTGATTCTTTAAGAAAATCAACAAGATAGATAAACCCTTAGCCAGACTAACTAGAGGGCACAGGGACAGTATCCTAATTAACAAAATCAGAAATGAAAAGGGAGATATAACAACAGAACACTGGAAAACCTGGATGAAGTGGACAAATTCCTAGACAGATACCAGATAACAAAATTAAATCAGTATCAGATTAATTATTTAAACAGTCCCATATCCCCTAAAGAAATAGAAGTAGTCACTAATAGTCTGCAAACCAAAAAAGCCCAGGAAGAGATGGGTTAGTGCAGAGTTCTATCAGACCTTCAAAGAAGACCTAATTCCAATATTCCTCAAACTAATCCACAAAATAGAAGCAGAAGGTACTCTACCCAATTCATGCTACAAAGCCATAATTACTCTGATACCTAAACCACATAAAGACCCAACACAGAAAGAGAACTTCAGACCAATTTCCCTTATGAATATCAATGCAAAAGTACTCAATAAAATTCTCACTAGCCGAATCCAAGAACACATCAAAAAGATCATCTGTTATGATCAAGTGGGCTTCACACCAGGGATACAGGGATGGTTCAATATACGAAAATCCATCAACATGATCTGCTATATAAACAAATTAAAAGACAAAAACCACATGATCATCTCATTAGATGCTGAGAAGAAAACATTTGACAAAATCGAACACCCATTCATGATAAAAGTCTTGGAAAGATTAGGAATTCAAGGCCCATACCTAAATATAATAAAAGCAATATACTGCAAACAAGTAGCCAACATCAAACTAAATGGAGAGAAACTTGAAGCAATCCCACTAAAATCAGGGACTAGACAAGGCTGTGCATTTTCTCCCTATCTATTCAATATAGTACTTGAAGTTCTAGCCAGAGCAATTAAAGAACAAAAGGATATCAAGGGGATACAAAATGGAAAGGAAGAAGTCAAAATACCACTATTTGGAGATGATATGATAGTATATATAAGTGACCCTAAAAATTCCACCCGGGAACTCCTAAACCTGATAAACAACTTCAGTGAAGTAGCTGGATATAAAATTAACTCTAACAAATCAGTGGCCTTTCTTTACACAAAGGATAAACAGGCTGAGAAAGAAATTAGGGAAACAACACCCTTCACAATAGTCACAAATAATATAAAATACCTTGGTGTGACTCTAACTAAGGAACTGAAAGATCTGTATAAGAACTTCAAGTCTCTGAAGAAAGAAATCGAAGAAGATCTCAGAAGATGGAAAGATCTCCCATACTCATGGATTGGCAGGATTAATATAGTCAAAATGGCTATCTGTCCTAAAGCAATCTACAGAGTCAATGCAATCTCCATCAAAATTCCAACTCAATTCTTCACAGAGTTAGAAAGGGCAATTTGCAAATTCATCTGGAATAACAAAAAACCTAGGATAGCAAAAACTATTCTCAATAATAAAAGAACTTCTGGGGGAATCACAATGCCTGACCTCAAGCTGTACTACAGAGCAATTGTGATAAAACAAACAAACAAAAGAAAACAAAACAGAACAAAAAAAACCAAAACTTGCATGGTACTGGTACAATGACAGACAGGTAGATCAATGGAATAGAATTGAAGACCCAGAAATTAACCCACACAGCTATAGTCACTTGATCTTTGACAAGGGAGCTAAAACCATCCAGTGGAAAAAAGAGATTTTTCAACAAATGGTGCTGACACAACTGGCGGTTATCTTGTAGAAGAATGCGAATTGATCCATTCTTATCTCCTTGTACAAAGCTCAAATCTAAGTGGATCAAGGACCTCCACATAAAACCAGAGACAATGCAACTTATAGAGGAGAAAGTGGGCGAAAGCCTCGAACAAATGGGCACAGGGGAAAAATTCCTGAATAGAACAGCAATGGCTTGTGCTGTTGAAAGAACCTAGTGGGGAAACCCCCACTCAATTTCCGTTCGGCGCACACCCAAGAATCACGAACAGACGACCATCTTGATGTAAAAGCATGAGGTAGTTTAATGACGGAGCTCCCGGCCGACACATATATCCCACAGGAGACAGAGGTGTTGACCACATGGTGGAGCCATAATGGCAGAGCTCCGGTTCGAAACGTATCTCACACAGGAGACAGTGGTTTCGACCCCAGGCTTGGGAGCTAGGGACTTTTATAGAAAAGGGGTGGGGCTGGGGAAGGAATTGGCACGGTTTTACATGAGTGGTCCATTTAAACATCAACAGACTGTCAGAAGAGCGGGAGATAGGGAGGCAATAGGCCAGTCAGGACATGTAACGACAGGCCTGCCCGGGCATGTCCTGGCCTGTTCTGCTATGTTCTCAGCCCCAGGTTTCAAAGCTCACAAACAACTCTTTGGGCTATTTGACATAAATTACATGAATAACATGTCTCAAGTTTTATTTCCTTTCACTGTAAGATCCAGAACCAACAAATGGGACCTAATAAAACTGCAAAGCTTCTGTAAGGCAAAAGAAACTGTCAATAAGAGAAAAAGACCACCAACTGATTGGAAAAGGTTCTTTACCAACCCTAAATAAGACTGGGGGCTATTATCCAATATATACAAAGAACTCAAGAAGATGGACTCCAGAAAATCAAATAATCCCATTAAAAATGGGGCTCAGAGCTAAACAAAGAATTCTCACCTAAGGAATACTGAATGGCTGAGAAGCACCTGAAAAAATGTTCAACATCCTTAATTATCAGGGGAATGCAAATCAAAACAATCCTGAGATTCCACCTCACACCACTCAGAATGGCTAAGATCAAAACTTCCGGAGACAGCAGATGCTGGCATGGATGTGGAGAAAGAGGAACACTCCTCCATTGTTGGTAGGATTGCAGACTTGTACAACCACTCTGGAAATCAGTCTGGCGGTTCCTTAGAAAATTGGACATAGTACTACCAGAAGATCCTGCAGTTCCTATCCTGGGCATATACCCAGAAGATGTTCCAACTTGTAATAAGGGCACATGCTCCACTATTTTCATAGCAGCCTTATTTATAATAGCCAGAAGCTGGAAGGAACTCAGATGTCCCTTAACAGAGGAATGTGTACAGAAAATGGGGTACATTTACACAATGGAGTACTACTCAGAAATTAAAAACAATAAATTTATAAAATTCTCAGGCAAATGGATGTATCTGGAGGATATCATCCTGAGTGAGGTAACCTAAGCACAAAAGGACATACATGATATGTATTCACTGATAAGTGGATATTAGCCCAGAAACTTAGATTACCTAAGATGTAATTTGCAAAACACATGAAACTCAAGAAGAATGAAGACCAAAATGGGGATACTTTGTTCCTTCTTAGAATGGGGAACAAAATACTCATGGAAGGAGTTACAGAGACAAAGTTCGGAGCTGAGATGGAAAAAAAGGACCATCCAGAGCCTGACCCACCAGAGCCTGACCCACCTGGGGATCTATCCTATATACAACCACCAAACCCAGACATTATTGCATATGCCAGCAAGATTTTGCTGACAGGACCCTGATAACACTTGCAAGGCTATGCCAGTGCCTGGCAAATACAGAAGTGGATGCTCACAGTCATCTATTGGGTGGAACATAGGGCCTCTAAAGAAGGAGCTAGAGAAAATACCCAAGGAGCTAAAGGGGTTGGCAACCCTATAGGAGGATCAACAATATGAACTAACCAGTACCCCCCTCCCTCCAGAGCTGTGTCTCTGGTTGCATATGTAGCAGAGGATGGCCATCAATGGGAGGAGAGGCCCTTGGTCTTGGGAAGATCCTATGCCCCAGTACAGGGGAATGCCAGGGCCAGGAAGCAGGAGTGGGTGGTTTGGGGAGCACGGCGGTGGGAGGTTATAGGGGACTTTTGGGATAGCATTTGAAATGTAAATGAAGAAGATATCTAACAAAAAAAAATTGAGACTAAAAATAGCTGACTTTTTTCATTTAATCCCAGAATTTGGGAAACAGATAGTCAGAGCTCTGATATTTGAGCCTAACCTGATCTACACAGTGAGTTCCAATTCAGCTGTGGTTACTGGGAAGCCCTTGTTTCAAAAATAAACAAAACATGAATTAGAAAGAGTGAAAGAGATTGAGATTGGATAGACAAGGAATGCAAGGTGAATAAATAGAGGTGGGAGGTGGCTGCATCAGAAAGTGAACGTCCTGTCCTGTGATAAGAATTCCCTCAAAGTCAGAAGCTAGGGAACCCAGCACCTGCCTTTCTGCCCTATGTCCTCTTACGCAGCTGTCGGAGTCCCTCACAAGGTGTAGCTCAGCTCCTGCAGTCTGAGACCTTTCCTTCCCCTTCCTCCTGGTCTCCTTGTTCCTCCCAAATTGTTTGTCTTTCAGTGTGGGTACATGTATGTACTCATACACATTTGACTTTATGTATATACACAAAATCTACGTGTTAAGAGAAAACATGAATGATATGTCTCTATCCCCACCCCCACTATGCTCTCTGGTTTCTCCTCCCTTTTATTCTTTCTTTCTCCACATAATCCCTTTTAATTTTACATTTAAAAATTTACAGTGCAGATTGCACATGTGAGAGGCAGATTGCAATATTTGCCTTTTTAGATCTAGTTTACTTCACTTAACAGAAATCTCCAGTTTCATTCATTTTCCTGCAAGTGACATGATTATTCTTCTCATCCTCCTGGACATACTCCTCCACACTGTCCTCCTCCTCCACACAGTCCTCCTCCTCCACACAGTCCTCCTCCTCCAAACAATCCTCCTCCTCCACACTGTCCTCCTCCTCCACACAGTCCTCCTCCTCCACACAGTCCTCCTCCACACAGTCCTCCTCCTCCACACAGTCCTCCTCCTCCTCCACACAGTCCTCCTCCTCCACACAGTCCTCCTCCTCCACACAGTCCTCCTCCTCCACACAGTTCTCCTCCACACAGTCCTCCTCCTCCACACAGTCCTCCTCCTCCTCCTCCACACAGTCCTCCTCCTCCACACAGTCCTCCTCCTCCACACAGTCCTCCTCCTCCTCCACACAATCCTCCTCCTCCAACAGTCCCCCTCCTCTACATAGTGCTTCTTATTTCCCCCTCCTTTTTTTTTTTGAGGCAGAGTCTTACTCTTAAGTGTTGAAATTGCATAGATATGATCTGTGAAGCTTGAGAAATGCAAACCAAGCCACACTGTAATTGCATTTCACTCCACTCAAAATGACCACTCTCTAGAAACAAATGCTGTGGAGTCTCTGGGCAACAGTGAAGCCCTGATGTAAGTGACCTGTCTCTCCAGTTCTTTTTCTATGTGCAATTTTTGGGTTCTTTATAAATCCTAGACATCAATCCCTTGTCAGATGATGAAAAACTACTTTTAAGTTTATGAAAGAAAGACTCATTGCTGCTAGAAGGAGGGAGACAATAATTCACCAGAAGGTCTAGTTTTGCCAATAGTAAAAGGATGGAAACATAGTACCCAGCCTAGCTTACTTTCAAAGAATTGATACTTGATCTTTTGGCAGTGATGAGAAAACGATATATTTATTATATATTAAATAATAACATATAGTATATATTAGAACAAATAACATAATATATAACATAATATAACATATAGTATATATTAGAACAAATAAAATAGTAAACTCCAACTGTAGTTGCGTGGTAGTACTTCTTACAAATCCTTCAGTGGTTCATCTTTTTCTTGTTTTCCATGGTCTACGAGAAGAATCCTTAATGTGAGCCAACCCTACCGGATCTGGATGAGATCTCTTCTCAGCTGTGATTGTCCTCTCCCTCCTGCCTCAGCCTCACATATACTGTTGGGAAGTTTTGGTGTGTTAACCCATTCCATCCTCAGAGCTCAATAGTTTTCCCAACAGCCTCCTCTTCTGTACCCTGCTGTTCCCCCCCCCCCCCCCCCCCAGGTAATTACAGATTTGAACAGCTGGTATTTCTTGTCTTTCCTTCCACATGCTTTGTGACAGGTGTGTTCTGTCTCTAGTTAATTGTTCTTTAGTGTGTGCTAACCTGGCTGACACAGAAGGTGTTCGATAAATATTGGTAGAATGAGTTACATATAACAGATGCCAAAGGATTTATGTTGAATATCTGACATGGAGTAACTAATAGAAACAGTTATATAATTGTGCATTTTTGTTACTATCTTTAGGAACTTTGTGTTCTTCTCTTACCAATATCTATCCTGTTTTGGATATGAAATACAGAATATGTAGGGCCATCATTCAATAGAGCTGAAGCTGCCTGGCCAGTACCTCTTAGAGCAGTGACCTGGAATCTGATAGCCCTCCAACTTAGGTTCACTCTCAGAGCGCTTGAGCGTGGATAAGCATTATCTGTGGATTGCTTAAGAACTCCTTAAAGTTTTCTATTTGGCCTACATACTGTTATTATGATTTTGGCCTTTTGGGGAAGCTGAGAAACTTATGTCAGAAGGATATTGGTTGGAACCATTTTAGTGTTTGTTTGCTTTTGTTCTTAGCAAATACTAATGTTCCCTGTTCTGTCTACTCTCCTTAAACTTGTCTTCAATGCCTCCTTGTATCACTTGGGGAATAATATTGAAAAGATTTTTTAAAAGACACGTATCTGTTAAAATCGAAACTTTGTTGCTCACCTTGGCAGAACATTTGGCAGTCAACCTTCCAGCCCTAGTGTTCTCTTCTATAAAGTGGTTTATAATAATGACAAGTTATTTTTTGTTTTGTTTTTTTTTTTTTGTTGTTGTTGTTTTTCGAGACAGGGTTTCTCTGTGTATCTCTGGCTGTCCTGGAACTCACTCTGTAGACCAGGCTGGCCTCGAACTCAGAAATCCGCCTGCCTCTGCCTCCCAAGTGCTGGGATTAAAGGCGTGCGCCACCACGCCCGGCTATAATGACAAGTTATTCACCAAATCTTTTTAACAGTATTGAAAATGATAGTAACTCTCACCAATGCAGGGAGGGAAGGTGCTTTGTCTTTTAAGGCGCAGCATGTCTGAAGACACTGTTTACACAGGGAGAATAGTGATGGTGGTGGCTGTTGCTATGATACTGGCTTCTGGCAGGTAAAGAGCAGGAACCACTGTAGCATCTTGAAATGCGCAGTGTGTAACAAAACATCCACTTCCAGCCCAGCAATCCTCCAGCCTGAGAGCCTGCTCGTGAACTGAGAAGATGGATCTGAGTAAAGTGATTATCCAGCCTCACAGTCTCCAATGCTTAGCCACGTGCAGATGCCTTCGCTGAGCAAGCTGGCTGGGCAAGACTATGGGAGTTGGGAGTTAAGATGTGCCTGAAACAAGTAAAGGAACTCTCAGAACAGAGCTCAAGATTCCATGGGTGGCTCCTGCTGAGTGTCTGCTGTGCTGGCATACCTGGAATGCCCCAGAAAGACAGAGCCCTGCTGTGCAAGAGAAGGTGAGGGAGAGGCTATGCTAAAGAACCATTTGCAGGTCTGCTTGTCCTATACAACCCTCTTCTATAGCCTTTTATAACCAGAAGACATGATGAATTTTGAGAACTTTGAGAAACAAATGCCTAATTCAAGCTGGTCTGAATGGCACCCTAGCATGTGGGATGCTGAGACAGGAGGACTGTCAGTCTGTACTATATAGCTAGTCTCGGATCAGTATGGACCTTATAGTGAGATGCTCTCACAATAACAACTTACACCACTGATCAAGCTCCTAACCATACAAACTAACAAAAATCACATAAATTGCCAAAAACCCAGACGCCTATCCAAACAGGATCAAAGTCAATAAACAGGAAAGGTGCCAGCACCATACCAATAAGTAATAATAGTTATGACTATTGATACTAAGAAATTTCATATGTTCCTACATTTTTCCTCTTGAAAATTGAGATTTAGGAAGTAAAGATGTAAAGCCAAATATGGCAGCTAAGAAATTTTATTACAGCTCTCCATTACTTCTGCGTGGGTTTCATGTCTCTATCACACCGACTCTAGGCTGTGTTTACTGAATCTCTAATCATATAATTTTGTACTCAAGTCAAAAAGAAAACACATGGGTGGAAGGTCCCTAACACTCCTGCTCTGATTTGAAGCATTGGTGAGCTTGCTTTTCTACACTCGCTTTGTCAAGTTTCCTTTTGTTTGTTTGTTTCTTTTGAGATGTGGTCTCCTGTATCCTAAGACTAAGCTTGCTACGAAGCCACCAAGAATGACCTTGGAGTTCTGATTCTCCTGTTTTAGCTCCAGAGTGCTAGAATTGTAGATATATTATGTCACTATGCCTCATTTCTGAGGCAATGTTTTTGTTTGTTTGGTTGGTTGGTTGGTTTCTGTTGTTGTTTTGTTTTATTGTTTTTTTTTCTTTTTCTTTTCTTTTCTTTCTTTCTTTCTTTTTTTTTTTTTTTTTTTTGTAAATTTGGTTAACTCATGAACACCTATTCCCTATAATTTAATTCTATCTTTCACTCTTTTTTATTTATTTTTTATTAGATATTTTCTTTATATACATTTCAAATAGTATCCCGAAAGTTCCCTATACCATCCCTCTGCCCTGCTCCCCTACCACCCACTCCTGCTTATTGACCCTGGCATTCCCCTGTATTGGGGCATATAAAGTTTGCAATATCAAGGGGCCTCTCTTCCCAGTGATGGCCGACTAGGCCATCTTCTGCTACATATGCAGCTAAAGATATGAGCTCTGGGGGTACTGGTTAGTTCATATTGTTGTTCCACCTATAGAGTTGCAGATCCCTTCAGCTCCTTGGGTACTTTCTCTAGCTCCTCCATTGGGAGCCCTGTGTTCCATCTTATAGATGACTGTGAGCATCCACTTCTGTATTTGCCAGGCACTGACATAGTCTCATATGAGACAGCTATAACAGGGTCCCTTCACCAAAATCTTTCTGGAATTGTGCAATAGTGTCTGGGTTTGGTGGCTGATTATGGGATGGACGCCGGGTGGGGTAGTCTCTGGATAGTCCATCCTTTCGTCTCAGCTCCAAACTTTGTCTCTGTAACTCCTTCCATGGGTGTTTTGTTCCCAATTCTAAGAAGGGGCAAAGTGTCCACACTTTGGTCTTCATTCTTCTAGAGTTTCATGTGTTTTGCAAATTATATCTTGTTTCTTGGGTATTCTAAGTTTCTGGGCTAATATCCATTTATCAGTGAGTACATGTCATGTGAGTTCTTTTGTGATTGGGTTACCTCACCCAGAATGATACACTCCAGGTCCATCTATTTGCCTAAAAATTTCATAAATTCATTCTTTTTAATAGCTGAGTAGTATGCCATTGTGTAAATGTACCGCATTTTCTGTATCCATTTCTCTGTTGAGGGACATCTGGGTTCTTTCTAGCTTCTAGCTATTATAAATGAGGCTGCTATGAACATAGTGGAGCATGTGTCCTTTTTACCAGTTGGAACATCTTCTAGATATATGCCTAGGAGAGGTATTGCAGGATCCTCTCGTAGTACTATGTCCAATTTTCTGAGGAACAGCCAGACTGATTTCCACAGTGGTTGTACAACCTTGCAATCCCATCAACAGTGGAGGGAGTGTTCCTCTTTCTCCACATCCTCGCCAGCATCTGCTGTCACCAGAATTTTTGATCTTAGCCATTCTGACTGGTGTGAGGTGGAATCTCAGGGTTGTTTTGATTTGCATTTCCCTGATGATTAAGGATGTTGAACATTTTTTCAGGTGCTTCTCTACCAATCGGTATTCCTCCATTGAGAATTCGTTATTTAGCTCTGTACCCCATTTTTAATGGGGTTATTTGATTTTCTGGAGTCCATCTTCTTGAGTTCTTTGTATATAGTGGATAATAGCCCCCAGTCTTATTTAGGGTTGGTTAAGAACCTTTCCCAATCTGTTGGTGGTCTTTTTGTCTTAATGACAGTTTCTTTACCCTTACAGAAGCTTTGCAGTTTTATGAGGTCCCATTTGTTGGTTCTGGATCTTACAGCACAAGCCATTGCTGTTCTGTTCAGGAATTTTTCCCCTGTACCCATTTGTTCGAGGCTTTCCACGACTTTCTCCTCTATAAATGTCATTGTCTCTAGTTTTATGTGGAGTTCCTTGATCCACTTAGAATTGAGCTTTGTACAAGGAGATAAGAATGGATCAATCCCCATTCTTCTACAAGATAACCTCTAGTTGTGCCAGCACCATTTGTTGAAAATGCTGTTTTGTTTTGTTTTGTTTTGTTTTGTTTTGTTTTGTTTTGTTTTTTCCCCAGTGGATGGCTTTAGCTCCCTTGTCAAAGATCAAGTGACTTTCCGTGTGTGGGTTAATTTCTGGATCTTCATTTCTATTCCATTGATCTACCTGTCTGTCATTGTACCAGTAGCATACAGTTTTATTCATTTATTTATTTTTATCACAATTGCTCTATTGTACAGTTTAATGTCAGGCATGGTGATTCCTCCAGAGATTCTTTTATTGTTGAGAATAGTTTTTGCTATCTTAGTTTTTTTTATTTTTCCAGATGAATTTGCAAATTGCCCTTTCTATCTCAGTGAAAAATTGAGTTGGAATTTTGATGGAGATTGCATTGAATCTATAGATTGCTTTCACCAGGATAGCCATTTTGACTATATTAATCCTGCCGATCCATGAGCATGGGAGATCTTTCTATCTTCTGAGATCTACTTCAATTTCTTTCTTCAGAGACTTGAAGTTCTTATCATACAGATCTTTCACTTCCTTAGTTAGAGTCACACCAAGGTATTTTATATTATTTGTGACTATTGTGAAGGGTGTTGTTTCCCTAATTTCTTTCTTAGTCCGTTTATCCTTTGTGTAGAGAAAGGCCATTGGTTTATTTGAGTTAGTTTTATATCCAGCTACTTCACTGAAGCTGTTTATCAGGTTTAGGAGTTCTCTGGTGGAATTTTTAGGGTCACTTATATATACTATCATATCATCTCCAAATAGTGATATTTTGACTTCTTCCTTTCCAATTTGTATCCCCTTGATGGCCTTTTGTTGTCGAATTGCTCTGGCTAGAACTTCAAGTTGAATAGGTAGGGAGAAAGTGGGCATCCTTTTCTAGTCCCTGATTTTAGTGGGATTGCTTCGAGTTTTGCTCCATTTAGTTTGATATTGGCTACAAGTTTGCTGTAGATTACTTTTATTATATTTAGGTATGGGCTTTGAATTCCTGATCTTTCCAAAACTTTTATCATGAAGGGGTGTTGGATTTTGTCAAATGCTTTCCTGTGGTTTTTGTCTTAGTGGATTACGTTGGTGGATTTCCGTATATTAAACCATCCCTGCATCCCTGGGATGAAGCCTACTTGGTCACGATGGATGATCGTTTTGATTTGTTTTTGGATTCGGTTTGTGAGGATTTTATTGATATTCATAAGGGAAATTGGTCTGAAGTTCTCATTCTTTGTTGGATCCTTGTGTGTTTTAGGTATCAGAGTAATTGTGGCTTCATAGAATGAATTGGGTAGAGTACCTTCTGTTTCTATTTTGTGGAATAGTTTGAGAAGAGTTGGAATTAAGTCGTCTTTGAAGGTCTGATAGAACTCTGCACTAAACCCATCTGGTCCTGGGCTTTTTTTTTTTTTTTTTTTTTTTTTTTTTTTTTGGTTGGGAGACTATTGATGACTGCTTCTATTTCTTTAGGGGGAAATGGGATTGTTTAGATCGTAATCTGATCCTGATTTAACTTTGGTACCTGGTATCTGTCTAGGAAGTTGTCCATTTCATCCAGATTTTCTACTTTTGTTGAGTATAGCCTTTTGTAGTAGGATCTGATGATGTTTTGGATTTACTCAGATTCTGTTGTTATGTCTCCTTTTTCATTTTTGATTTTGTTAATTAGGATACTGTCCCTGTGACCTCTAGTTAGTCTGGCTAAGGGTTTATCTATCTTGTTGATTTTCTCAAAGTACCAGCTCCTGGTTTGGTTGATTCTTTAATTAGTTCTTTTTGTTTCCACTTGGTTGATTTCAGCCCTGAGTTTGATTATTTCCTGCTGTCTACTCCTCTTGGGTGAATTTGCTTCCTTTAGTTCTAGAGCTTCTAGGTGTGCTGTCCGTCTGCTAGTGTATGCTCTGTCCAGTTTCTTTTTGGAGGCACTCAGGACTATGAGTTTTCCTCTTAGGATTGCCTTCATTGTGTCCCATAAGTTTGACTATGTTGTGGCTTCATTTTCATTAAACTCTATAAAGTCTTTAATTTCTTTCTTCATTTCTTCCTTGACCAAGGAATCATTGACTAGAGTGTTGTTCAGTTTCCACGTGAATGTTGGCTTTCTACTATTTATGTTGTTATTGTAGATCAGCTTTAGTCCATGGTGACCAGATAGGATGCATGGGATAATTTCAATATTTTTGTATCTGTTGAGTCCTGTTTTGTGACCGATTATATGGTCAATTTTGGAGAAGGTTCCATGTGGCGCTGAGAAGAAGGTATATCCTTTTGTTTTAGTATAAAATGTTCTGTAGATATCTGATAAATCCATTTGTTTCATAACTTCTTTTAGTGTCCATGTGTCTCTGTTTAGTTTCTGTTTCCAGGATCTGTTCATTGGTGAGAGTGGAGTGTTGAAGTCTTCCACTATTATTATGTCAGGTGTAATGTGTGCTTTGAGCTTTACTAAACTTTCTTTAATAAATGTGGCTGCCCTTGTACTTGGAGCATAGATATTCAGAATTGAGAGTTCATCTTGGTAGATTTTACCTTTGATGAGCATGAAGTGCCCCTCCTTGCCTTTTTTGATAACTTTCGGTTGGAAATCAATTTTATTCGATATAAGAATGGCTACTCCAGCTTGTTTCCTCAGACTGTTTGCTTGGAAAATTGTTTTCCAGCATTTCACTCTGAGGTAGTATCTGTCCTTTTCCTTGAGGTGGGTTTTCTGTAAGCAACAAAATGTTAGGTCCTGTTTGTGTAGCCAGTCTATTAGTCTATGTCTTTTTATTGGGGAATTGAGTCCATTGATATTAAGAGATATTAAGGAAAAGGAATTGTTGCTTCCTATTATTTTTGTTGTTAGAGTTGGCATTCGGTTCTTGTGGCTGTCTTCTTTTAGGTTTGTTGTAGGACTACTTTCTTGCTTTTTCTAAGGCATAGTTTCTGTCCTTGTATTGTTTGTTTTCTGTTATTATCCTTTGAAGGGCTGGATTCATGGAAAGATATTGTGTGAATTTGGTTTTGTCATGGAATACTTTTGTTTCTCCATCTATGGTAATTGAAAGTTTGGGTGGCTATAGTAGCCTGAGCTGGCATTTGTGTTCTCTTAGTGTCTGTATAACATTTGTCCAGGATCTCCTGGCTTTCATAGTCTCTGGTGAAAAGTCTGGTGTAATTCTGATAGGCCTGCCTTTATATGTTACTTGACCTTTTTCCCTTACTGCTTTTAACATTCTATCTTTATTTATTGTATTTGTTGTTCTGATTATTATGTGTCGGGAGGAATTTCTTTTCTGGTCCAGTCTATTTGGAGTTCTTTAGGCTTCTTGTATGTTCATGGGCATCTCTTTCTTTAGGTTTGGGAAGTTTTCTTCTATAATTTTGTTGAAGATATTTCCTGGCCCTTTAAGTTGAGAATCTTCATTCTCATGTTCTCCAATTATCCGCAGGTTTCATCTTCTCATTGTGTCCTGGATTTCCTGGATGTTTTGTGTTAGGATCTTTTTGCATTTTGCATTTTCTTTGATTGTTGTGCCGATGTTCTCTATGGAATCTTCTGCACCTGAGATTCTCTCTTCCATCTCTTGTATTCTGTTGCTGATGCTCACATCTATGGTTCCAGATTTCTTTCCTAGGTTTTCTATCTCCAGTGTTGTCTCACTTTGGGTTTTCTTTATTGTGTCTACTTCCCTTTTTAGTTCTTGTATGGTTTTGTTCAAGTCCATCACCTGTTTGTTTGTGCTTTCCTGTTTTTCTTTAAGGACTTCTACCTCTTTAGCAGTGTTCTCCTGTATTTCTTTAAGGGAGTTATTAAAGTCTTTCTTGATGTCCTCTGCCAACATCAAGAGATAGGATTTTAAATCCACGTCTTGCATTTCAGGTCTGTTGGGCTATCCAGGACTGGTTGAGGTGGGAGTGCTGGGTTCTGATGATGGTGAGGGGTCTTGGTTTCTGTTAGTATGATTCTTATGTTTGCCTTTCACCATCTGGTAATCTCTGGAGTTAGTTGTTATAGTTGCCTCTCGTTGGAGCTTGTTCCTCCTGTGATTCTGCTAGCCTCTCTCAGCAGACCTGGGAATGTAGATCTCTTCTGAATTTCACTGATCAGAGTACTCTCTGCAGGCAAACTCTCCTCTTTCAGGGAAGGTGCACAGATATCTGGTGTTCGGACCTGCCTACTGACTAAAGGTGAAATCCTGAAACAGGGCCTCTCCCAGAAGCTGTGTCACTTCTGGCTGTTCCAGAAGCTGTGTAGCCTCTGTAGTCTGCACTCTCACCTGCACAGACTAGTCACTGAAGTATCCAGGACCCAAGATGGCTCCCCCAGGTGCTCTGGCAGGGCCCTCCTGGACCAACACCTCTCCTCTGGCAGGGAAGGTGCCCGGATGTCTGGAGCCCAAAACAGGGCCTGTCCCAGAAGCTGTGTAGCTTCTCTAGTCCGCACTGTCACCTGCACAGACTAGCCACTGAGGGTGTTTTTATTTTTCAAGATAGTGTTTTTATTTTGCAAGATAGCCTGTAGCTCAGGCTGTCCTGCAACTCATTTGTAGTTCAGGCTGACCTTGAACTCACAGAAATCACTTACTTCTGATTCCTAAATGCTGGGATTAAAGGCATCTAACTAAATATTTTTCTTTCCATGTTAAGGAATATTCTTTAATTAGTTTAGGTGGATGGGTGTTTTGCCTGCATGTATTTCTGTGTATCATATGTATGCATGGTGCACAGGTAGGCCAGAAGACAGCATTGGATCCCCTGGAACTAGAGTTATAGCTCTGAGCTGCCATGTGAATACTAGAGATCAAACTCAAGTCCTCCGGAAAATCAGCCAAGCCAGCTCACCAGCCTCTAAAACATTTTTCTTAAAATGTAGCAGTATCACAAAGTATGGAATGCACAAGTGTGCACTGGGTGATTTAGGATGAGCACACTCACAGTATCACCTAATCCAGCAAATAGAAATGACCATACTCAAGCTTACATACACAGGTGCCTGTATCTTGGCTTCTATTAGTGTAGTTAAAGTTTACATGCTTTAAAAGTTTGTGTAGTTGGCAGCTTACAGTGTCTATTCCCCTCTGCTTGTCTTCTTTATCATACTATTTGGGATTCATAGTTTGTTTAGCCATAGTTATTGCTGGGCAGGACTCCACTGCACTCACACACAATAAAATAAGTCTATTCTCTCAGCAATGGCTAGTTGAGTTGTTTTTAGGTTGGGGTATATGTGAATTGTGTAACTTGTGCAATATAGAGTATGTTTTCTGGTACATGTAAGGTACATGTACTCATGTCTATATGCATATACATAGCAGGGGAGCTTTTGGGCTCCAGGAGGTGTGAATGTTCTAAACTTATAAAATAAGCATGTTCTGATAACAGATAACATACACTGGTTCCATAAGTCTTTTCTCTAAAACATTTCCTCAGGATGCTAATAGAGATTTCTGGAAAGAGCCTTACTGTGAAGTTTGTAGAGCTGCTTACTGAATCCTGACTATGTTCAAGAATTTCTTCCCTGCATGTGTCCTAAGAAATTGAAAATGCAACCAGGCTGTCTAGATCATTACACATGAAAACCTATTGCATGTTGCATGTTTCTGCAAACAAACTTTCCAAAATTCACTCTTATATCTCAGAGATATTTAATTCTAGTGAACTTAGACATCATTTGCAAAAAGCTGGAAAGAAAGACACAAAAATGTAAGACATAATGTAGATTATAAGCAGGGTGCTGAGACCCCCAAAGACTAGTTATCTCTGTGTGTAAGCAGGGTGGTGGGATATCCACATGCCAGTCATATCTGTGTGACTAAACACCTTGAAAACTATTCTGTCCTTTGTTTTGAAAAATAGCTTCTGTGCATTGGAAACTGTACAAGTGTGCACACAAGCCTAGTCCCAGCATTGGTCTGCTTTTCTCCTCAGCATTGGAAAGCAACTGTATCTTTAGAATAAGGACCTAGGGTTTGAATGACAAAGGCTTACTTACAAAACACAAGGGACCGGTATCCTCAGCTTCTCTTTCATATTTTACACTTTAAAGGCAATTGACTTTGTAGTAATAAGGCAAACCAAAGCAGATGCAGTTTGATTTTGAAGATGATTAGTCAGTGATAAGGACTATAGTTGTCACCAGAGTTCACCCCTCCCACAGGGGAAGGGAGGGTGTGTGCTGAGAGCCAATGGTGAGGGCTAAGGACTGTTTTTCAAGGGACTTCCAAGGTACCAACATACTGCCACATTTTCTATTTTGCCAGCTATGCCTGGCTTTGTGGCAGAAGGGTATGACTTGGAGAAAGGGAGAATTCTGAATTCTCTGCTTGGTTTTGAATTTTCATTCCCACTACTTAAACAGCTTTGTGAGTTTCTTGGCCTTTTATTTATTGAATACAGTAAGACTGATTACACCCCTGTATCTTGGGCTGATATTTAGGAAAGAACCTGGCCCATATTGAACCAACTGTGGGATGAAAATCTCCTTACAAAGTGAAGGGTAAGCACTATGAGGCCATGTTTGATTTCCATGGCTCGAGTGTCCCCTTTCTGCCCTCCATTCTTTCTCTTGTCTTTGTCTTTCCTTGCTCACACCATCTTATTTCTTATTTCCAAAGAGAAACCAATTTCCTCCAGCAACCCCACCATGGCCAGCCTTTTTGGAGCTTGCTATGTTGACTAGGCTGGCCTCAAAATTGCAATGATCACTAATGCTTATTGAGTGTCACAGGGCATGTGCCACTGTACCTGGCCCATTCAATTCCTAATCAATTTTTGGTAACATGTTAATTCAAACAGTTTTAGGTACTGTGACCCTCTCTAGTATTCAAAGAACAATACCCAAGGTGTAAGATACTGAAGAGTAAATGTCAAATGGCTACATCTGAGCACAGGGTACCAACACATCATTGCATGGTTTGATCAGATACTTACTGAACATTGACTATGTGCCAGACTCTTAATGTGGTTCTGCAACACTATACAGTGTGGGATTTACTAAGCAGGCTGGCTTTGTTTTTCTATTCCCCAAACACTTAAAACAGGAATATGTTCTTTAAGAAATCAACCTTCTTTAGATTTCTGCATCTTCTTGCTTTCTGACAATCTTAGGCAAAGATGCTAGACAAAGTAATAGTTACATAAAATACTGAGATTAATCTAAAAGTTTGAAAAGAAGGAATAACTTGGTTTGTTGTTGCTAACTGGTGTACTAAGAGTGGGTGTGCTTCAGCGCTGTGATAATCCATTAACACCTCCAGTGACTTTCAACTTCCTTCTCTGCTTTATTTAAGAAGTCCTCTCACTTTGAGGCTTTCCACGTGAGATTTTTCTAGTGTTGATATTTATAATGCATCCTGGGCTTCACTTCTCAATTAAAATATTTTTAACAGATTACAGGATGAAAACAACTTGACAGCTCTAGCTATGGAGTTTCTTAATCCATAAATGGGAGCAGACAAAGTCTGCTGTGTTTCTTCAGTTATGACTCCTAAAGGACCTTAGAGGGGCTGATGTAGATAAACAGTGTTGGGCTATGGTCTGTGAAGGGCAGGCAGATGACAGCACCTGGTGTTCTGAGCTGTTCACAACAAAACAGTTGTGCTGAGAAAATCCACTCTATTAGACTCCATTGCAAAGGCCAAGAACAGTTTTAAGTCAGGCATGTGCTAATTGTATTTTCTACATTATTGAATTCAGGAGAGCAGTTAAGAGCCCTGGATCATTATTGATTTATATCAAGGAAAATTGAATGAAGATGTCCCTTCTGTCTATAGAAGTAATTAGAACTAGGATCAGAACAGCTTACTGGGCTCAATCAAGCCAAATTCCTTGAAAACAAAACTAAGTATCCTATATTCATTACAGGTAGGAACTAAAGATGTTTAGTGATCTATCTGAAGACCCAGCAATACAACTATACTCCACCATACCACAGGGACATGTATTCCACTATGTTCATAGTGGCCTTATTTGTGATAGCCAGAAGCTGGAAACAACCCAGAAGTCCCACGACAGAATAATGGACACAGAAAATGTGGTTCATTACACAGTGGAATACAATGTAAATAGTATTCAGCTATTAAGAATGAGGACATCCTGAGTTTTGCAGGCAAATGGATGGAACTAAGAAATATCATCCTGAGTGAGATAACTCAGACCCAAAAGGGCAAGTATGGTATGTACTCACTGATAAGTGGATATTAGCCCCCCCCCCCCAAAAAAAGTGCAGAATACCCAATATACAGTCTACAGAACTCAAAAAGGTCAACAAGCTGAAAAGCCCAAGTGAAGACACCTCAGTTTGTCCCACTTGGGAGGGAGAAGAAAGCAACCACAATGGGGGGGGAGGAACGGAGGGACCTGGGAGGGAAAGGGGATGGGTGTGGGGGTGAGAGGGGAACATTATCTGGTATTAGGTGGGGGGAAAGATCTAAAGCCCTGAGGGCCAGCAGAAAGAATGGAAAGAGGCAACCTTGGGAGGTAGGAGATTGGGGAGAGGGGGGACCCTCCAGAATGTACCACAGACTTAGGAGGTGAGACACTCTCAGGATTCAAAGGGAGGGACCTTAGATGAAATGCCCTACAGTGGGGAAAGGGAACTTGTAGAGCCCACCTCCAGCTGAAAGACAGGGCATGAAGTGAGGGAAGGGGTTGCTATTCCACAGTCAAAACTCTGACCCATATTTGTTCCTGTCTGAAAGAACTGCAGGGATGGAAATGGAGAGGAGCATGAGGAAAAGAAGGTCCAGCGACAGGCCCAAAGGGGAGGTCCCAGGCCTGACACTATTACTGAGGCTGTGGAGCACTCACAAAAAGGGATCATGACTACCCTCCAAAAGACCCAACAAGCAGCTGAAAGAGTCAGATGCAGATATTTGCACCCAACTAATGGAGAGAAGCTGCTGACCCCTGTGGCTGAATTAGGGAAAAGCTGGAAGAAACTGAGGAGCAGGGCAACCCTGTAGGAGGACCAGCAGTCTCAGTTAATCTGGATCCCTGAGATCTCTCAAACACTAGACCACCAACCAAGCAGCACACACCTGCTGATATGAGGCTCCCAACACATATACAGCAGAGGACTGCTGGGTCTGGGTTCAGTCAGAGAAGATGTACCTAACCCTCAACAGACTGGAGGCCTCAGGGAGTGTAGAGATATGGTGGGGTGGGTATGGGTGTGAACATCCTCGTAGAGATAGGGGGCAGGAAGGAGGTATGGGATGTGGAACAGTTGGAAGTTGGACCAGTAGGGGAATAAAATCTGGAGTGTAAAAAAAAAAAAAAAAAAAAAAAAAAAGAAAAGAAAAGAAAATTAATGATGATTTAATGATGATGATAATAGATGTTTAGTTTGATATTTTTGTTTGTTTGGGTTTTTGTTTTTTCTAGTAGTGATGACACTCAGGCTTAGGACTGTGGTCATCACTTCTGTCTTTAGCTGTCCTCTGTACTTTTGCGCACACACACACACACACACACACACACACACACACACACACACAGAGAGAGAGAGAGAGAGAGAGAGAGAGAGAGAGAGAGAGAGAGATTAAATAGTCTGACAATTCAGAGTTAATCTACAACAGTTACTTATAGACACACTACAAAAATAAAATGCTACCTTGAGAGAACCTTTCTTCCCTCTCTTGATCCCGCTTCTGAAGAAAACTGAAATGTAACAAAGTTATATTTAAATGTTAAATTGTAACCTGGATAACTATCTACTAAGTACACTGAATGCCAGATACTGTAACGTTCCTCCTTGCTCTAACTCCAGCAACTTTGTATATACTCAGTATCTGCCTGGAGTCAGCCTGGAGTTTGGAGCAGCAGTAGCAGCTCTAAATGCTTACTGACTGAAACATCTGGCATTATGTTGAATCTCAATATCAGACCAATGCATGGTTTCAGTAGAACTCTACACGGCAGTACAGGGCTGTTTTCAAGAGACCTTTTCTATATTTATTTATTGATTAAATTAGCTACTGTGTATAAAGTTTAGTGATAGGTGTGACCTTAAGAGGCTATTGAGTAGCAAATAAGCAAGTACAAAATTACCTTTGGACCTGAAACACTGGCTCAAAATTCTACAACACATTTCAAAAATGTATAACAGAATTATATCAAGTCAGTGTGGGAACTATTTTCATTGTCTCTTTCAGTTTCCTTACCCAGAGTACTTAACACAGCAGGCACTTAATAGGCCTGTAAGCCTTGCATGACTGAAAGTCCAGCAGTCTGGGTACTGAGGCTGGGGCAAGAGGATCCTAAGTGTAAGACCTTAAGGTATACATTTGCAAAGATATTTGTATTTTCATTGATATGCTCATGTCTTTTAAATTATTCTTACTCGCGTTCGCGACCGGCCAGGAAAGACGCAACAAACCGGAATCTTCTGCAGCAAAGCTTTATTGCTTACATCTTCAGGAGCCAGAGAGCAAGAGAGCAAGAGAGCAAGAGAGCTTTATTGCTTACATCTTCAGGAGCAAGAGAGCAAGAGCCAGAGCAAGAGAGCAAGAGAGAGAATGGCGAAACCCCGTCCCTTTTTAAGGAGAATTATCCTCCGCCTAGGACGTGTCACTCCCTGATTGGCTGCAGCCCATCGGCCGAGTTGTCGTCACGGGGAAGGCAGAGCACATGGAGTGGAGAACTACCCTTGGCACATGCGCAGATTATTTGTTTACCACTTAGAACACAGGATGTCAGCACCATCTTGCAACGGCGAATGTGAGGGCGGCTCCCCACAAATTATTTCTATTCATAAAGTATTTTTAAAAGGAATAATATCAAGTAATTTTAATTTACAGAGTATTGTAACAATAGCTGTTTCATTAAAAACTATATCAAGATTGGAGATTAGTAGTAGATAGTGGTTCTGCTGGCTTCATAGTGAAACACTGTCAAAGCAAAAGACACAGAAACCCAAAGCAACAACTGATATTGAACTTCCATGGTTGTTAATGAGAAACTTATATATATATGTGTGTATGTATATGTATAGATATACATATTCATATATACATATATATAATATTATATATACAATATTTTATACTTGTGGACATAGATTTGACTTCAAAAGTTTTTCATTATGAGCCATGCTTGTTACTGAATTTAAGTTGTCTTCAAATGTAGTAGGTATACATATACAATGAGTATATAGTAGTTAAAAGACACAAGGACAAATATAGCCAGACTTGGTAGCCCAGGGCTATAATTCCATTTAATGTGGAATCTGAGGTAGGAGGATAGAATGTTCAAGGTCAGCTTGGGAAACTTAGAGAGACTGTCTCAAAGTAAAAAGTAAAAATAATGAAACAAAACAAAAAGAAAAGACTAGGAATAGCTCAGGGTAGGTGTACTTTCTTAAGTTGTACATGGCACTATCCTCATCATCATCACCACCACCACCACCATCATTACCATCATTGTCACCACCACCATCACCACCACCACCATCATTATCATCATCATCATCATCACTATCACCACCACCACAACCACTATCTACTACTAATCTCCAATCTTGATATAGTTTTTAATGAAACAGCTATTGTTATAAAGTCTGTAAATTGAAATTACTTGATATTATTCCTTTTTGAAAAATACTTTATAAATAGAAATAATTTAAAAGACATGAGTATATCAATGAAAATACAAATATCTTTGCAAATGTATATACTTATTTCTAAATGTGAAATATGAGAAAATCCATTTTTAATATTTAGAAGAACAAATTACAAATGCACTCAGCTTTAATGCTTTACATCTTTACTGGGTTAGAGAATGAACACCATTTTTGGTTCTTGAGTGAAAGAAAGCTTTCTTTGCTTTTTTCTTTTTTATTCTGTCATGTATTACAACTGGACCACAGTTTGTTCTCCCTTCTCTCTTCCCAGTCCTTCTCCTCCATTTCCCCTCTTCCCCCAAAACACTCCTCCTCCATTTCCCTTCAGGAAAGAGCACGCCTCCCAGTGATATCAACCAATCATGGCATATCAAGTTACCATAAGACCAGGGACCTCCCCTTATATTAAGCTGGAAGAGGCAACCCAGTAGGAGGAAAATCATCCCAAAAGCAGGCAAAAATGTCAGAGACACCCCCTCCACTACCACTGTTGGGTGTCCCACAAGAAGAAATAAGGTAAGGGTTGTAGGGGGAAGAGGGGGACACAACAAGAAAACCTACAGGATCACCTAACCTGGGCCCACAGGAATTCACAGAGACTGAACCAACAGCCAGAGAACCTGCATGGGTCTGACTCAGGATCTCTGCTTACGATACACTTACTGAACAGTATTCTTGATGGAAACTCTGTGGTCAAATTTTGAGCAACTGGTTTTATTATAAAAAGTCTTTCAGCAGTTGGGATTTACCTAATTGTCACAAATGTCTGCTTTAAAATATTCATTTGCTCATTTAATTTTGTGTACTGAATTAAAAAAAAAAACTATGTATACAATTGTTTTGCCTGTGTGTATATCTGTGCACCATTTGTGTGCCTTGTGCTCAAGAAGGCCAGAGAGGCCATTGGATCCTTTGGACTAGAGTTACAAAAAAGTCTTGAGCTATTACGTGGGTATTGGGAACTGAACCAGGGTCCTCTGGAGGAGGAACAAGTTCTTTTAACCTCTGAGCCATCTCTCCAGCCCCTAGGTTAGTAACAATAATTAGAAAAGTTTATTTACACTTATAAAGCCAATGACTTTTAAACAGTGCATCAGAGGGAGATGAATTTTACTAATTAACTATTTGGATTTTGGGTTCAAAATTTGAAGCTTAAGAGTTTTTAAAATGATGTTTTAAAAAGAAGACAAGAGCTGAATATGGTGGTTATTCGTGGAATCCCAGCGATTGGGAGCCTGAGATAAAGGATCAAGGGTTCAAGGTCAGCCTAAGCTACAGCAAGACCTCTCAAAATCAGAGAAAGGGACAGCTTGGCTTTTATATAAGCATACATACATTTATCTGTAAAATTCCCAACCTTTAAAATCATCTGTTTTCTAACATGAAGTATTTGGGTACTTAGGGATGTAAAGTCACAATACATAAATGAGTATAAGTCCCCAGGTAAGAAGGCCCGATGATGGACTTGGGAAAGCTGGTAACATGACTGTGGTGCTTTAGAGTCAGGGGCGCAGCCCAGCTTAGATCCTGCCTAGCGCTTTATAAGCTTTAACACTAGATTCAAAGTAAAGAAAGGTTTTGGTGTTCTTAGTCAGAATCCCCAAATAAACTGAAATTCCACGGTCTCCAGAGAGCTAATTAAGAACTACATTGAAATGATTTCCGTGTTTCAGAGCTCCCCACTTGGATTCAGAATGCAGCAGCGATTGAGAGGTGTGACCCCAAAGTTTCCCTTAAGGGAAGCACTCAGCTGCCGGAGAGACTCAAGGAAATACTTTCACAGAAAGTTGTTAGCTCTAGCTGGGTAAAGTTCTTCGGTGTGGTGTCCTCCTGTTAGTCACTCTTGGAAGATTGACGTCGGAGGAGGCTGTTGTCCCTTTAAACCCATTGCCACGCCTGACAGAGCATGGCTGGGAGTATGCCCAAAGAGAACTTGTTGAATGCAATTCCATTTACAGGCTGGGTGAAGTCAAGAGCTCTTCCATCTGCCAAAAGCTTTGGCGTTGCAAATTTTATTCTTAGAAAGCTTCCACACGAAAAAAGTCTATTTCATGATGTGTACCTGAAAGCTGAGAAGTGACAGGGACCTGTCTGCATTGTTGGGAGGAAAGGTCTGTAGCCAGAAAAGGGAGTCCTGACCCGTTCGCATTCCTTCCCGGGAACGTTCTCTGGGCACTCTTAGCACCCCAAGTTCCCTAACTGGTGGCACTGAAGACCGCTTGCCCTGTTTAGGGGCAAGGCAGAGAGACGGTCGGTCGGGGGTCGGGCGGATGCAGCAGCAACCTGGGGCCTGAGCGCGGGGTCCGGCTGCTCTAGGCGGCGCACGGTCCCGTCTGCAGTTCGCTAGCTCCCTCCGGGGCCCAGTCCCTGGGGGCGGCTAGGGCTTCCTGCCTCCCTGCCCCCAACCCTCCCCCCCCCCCCCCCCGCTCCCGCTCCCCCCGCGGCCTCGCGGCAAGTCTGCAGGACACAGTCCGGAGGTTTCCACAGCCCTTGTCCCAGGACTCCCGGCTCCTTTGGATGCCCCGGAATGACTCTTGACAGCCGCCTGCTCTCCCTTCTGACGGAAACCCCATTCACTCGCCTCGCTCTCCCTTACACTCTCTCTCAGACACAAACAAAAAACCCAAGTCTGCCTCTCAGTTGCTACCCGCAATGACGTTTTCCCCTCGGGTCCCGCCCCCCTAGGGGCCTGAAATTTTGGGATTGGTCGAAGTACTGTAGTGACAAGGCTGTGATTGGACGATCCATGGTTGACTGACAGCCGGTGACCACCGCACCCTCCCCCTCCCGGAGCGCGCCTGTGTGTGCCGTGTTATGCCGGACTAAAGGGAGGCCACCACGGCGGCTCTGTTTATTGTCCCTCTTGGACTGTGCTCCGGAGGACCGGTTCAGACGCCGCTTGGGCGGTTTTGAGGCAGTGGCGGCCTTTGAGGCTGCGGCGACCGCGGCGAGGACTCTGCGGCTTCGGTGGCTTGAGGAGAAGCAGCGGCTCATTCCTGTCAGGGCTCTGGCTCGCGAGTCCTAGCCGGCCCGCTTCAACCTCGTCCCTCATCCGCGATCCCAATCGCCCGCGTGGGTCCCGGAAGGCCGCGCCGCATCGCCAGCCCTTCCTAGTCCTCGACCACTCTGTAGGCCCGGGCGCCGCGCTCGAGTTTGAGGGCGGCGGGCAGCGCGGCCTCCTCAGCGGCTCGGGCCCGCGATGGGGCGCGGCTAGGAGTGCTGCGCGCAGCGGTCAGTGCGAGCGGCGGGCCCGGCGTCCCCGGAGCGCGAGCAGCCCCTGGCCTGCACGGGAGGCGCTGCCATGGCCAAGTCCAGCCTCGCGGGCTCTGACGGGGCGCTGACCTGGGTGGTGAGTGCGGCGCGGGCGGGCGCATTGTTCGTGGGCCGCGGGCGACGCGGGCGGGGTGAGAGCGTGGTGCGGCGGGCGCCCTGTCAGGCTGCAGTCGGGGCCTAGCCCCGTGTGCCCTTTCTCTCTGCTTTCGCCTCCACCAAGGCTCAGGCTGCTGAACAATGCTCACCGGAAACTTCAGGGTGCACACCGAGAGTGGGGGGACCGCGATAATGCGAGCCTCCGGGCCAACCCTCCATAAGTGCAGCACCAGAAAATAGTGCCCGGTATGCTACGGCTTCCGGCGGCCTGTCCCAGAGGAATGTGCACTTGAATGGTCACTGCGGGTTGCGCCTCCCCAGAAAAGGCTCATTCCGCAGAGAGGGTATTTGGGACGACTTTGACAGCAGGCTAGAGACCGCCCGCGGGATTAAAAGAAGAGTTTACTTACGTCAGCCTCCCGTGTACACCGTGTGGGGGCCCAGGGGTGTCCCTCGGAGGTGAGGGGGTGCTTAAGCCTGAACTTGGAGGATTGCAGAGCTCAGTTCCTGGAGGGAGGTGGACTTAGCAAGTGCAGCGGGAGCAGTTGGAACGCGGCTCCCAGGACAGATCGATAACTCCAGCATTTCACTTACTCAGCACTGAGTTCAGACCAGGGTCATTTCCCAAACAAAACACCGGACTTAGTAGATGAGGCCAGCAGCTTGGACAGAAAATTTACACATTTCAGGGACTTTAACACATCCCTTCCAGAGGATCCTAGTTCCCCGCCTTTTGAACACACTAAGGAACTTTGGTATTGGTTGGCATTTTTGTTCCTTGTTTTCTTTGTTTGGTTGAGGTTTCGATGAGGCTGGGGTAGCAGTCGTTTCTATCGACAAGTGTTGTTTATAAAAAGGATGTTTCTATGAAGAGCAGAAAAACAGTTTCAGCATTTGCAGGGCCTCGAGAAGATACTTTACAGTGTAACTTGCCAGGTACTTATCTTCAAATCTCCAGACATACGTACTTCTAGACAGTATAGAAGGCGAGCGTGGAGAAGAAAAGTTAGATAGTAAGGTAGTGGATAAGTGTCCATGAAAAGAATGATTGAAATTACTGTCCCTTATCGGATACTAAAACTAAACATCTGAACATGTGTGATCATATGCCAGTGTCACTGGTAATTGTGAAGCACTGACATCTGAGAAGTTTGTCTGTAACTTGGTTCCACAATGGCAAATATTTCTTTTTAAGATTTATTTATGTATATGAGTGCTTTTGTCTACATGTACTTCACACACCAGAAGACAGCATCAGAAAATTGTGACCGTCCATATGGGTGCTGGGAATTGAACTCAGGACCTTTAGAAGTGCAGTGAGTGCTCTTAACCACTGAACTATCTCTCTAGTTCCCCCTCCCCTCTTTTGGCAAATATTTTTACGTTGTTATTTTATGTGTATGGGTGTTTTGCCTGCTTGTGCAACACTTAAGTGTCTGGTGCCTAGGCAAGGAAGACCAGAAGAGGGCATCTATATTGTGGAACTGCAGCCACCCAGATCCTCTGGAACCCAGTTCCTCTGGAAGAGCAGCTAGTGCATCTCTCAAATTCTGTCACCATAGCAAACATTTTGTGACACAGTTGGATTGTTTTTAATTCATGGTAGCAATATTTTAATTTGCTGTTATTAACTTTATAAACAATTTAATGGGCACCTTTCCTTTTAAGATCAATGGGGAAACTTTAATTTACATACAAAATTGAGCAAAATTTGTAGAGTTTCATTCAAAATTAGAAAAAATCTATTTGAAACTAAAATAGTCACATTGACTAAATCTACTATAAACTAGATTATGGGAATTACAGTAAAATAGAATTTGATCTTAAATAATATTTCTTGTTGAATTAGGTTATTGAAAAGACAATCACATTAGAAGTCCTCTTTCAGGTTTGTGCTTGCTTTATGTTTCTAGAGCGAGCATCTTTATGTCTGTAATAAAGCTTACAGGTTGCTTTAAATTCTTGTGCATTTGTGTATGAGAGGAGAGAGTGTATATATGCACATTTTCCTACCTAGATGGGTTTTGAACTTATGATCCTCCTTCCTTAGCTTCATGAGTGCTAAGATTACACATGTGAGCCATCACACAGGGCCTGGCTGGTTTTCTTTACTGGAAGATGTTACAGTGAGTTGATGTGGGCTTTGACATAGGCTCATATTCTGTCTGCAATACATATTGCAGGTGAGACTTTTTTTCAGAGAGCTTAAATCTTTTTTTTTATTTTTTTATTTTTTTTTGATTTTACATAAGATTATTTAGCTAGGTGAAAAGTTAGATTTTCATTGTGGGAGTTTGGGGGCTTACTGCGACAGTGAAGCTAGTCTCATGTTGCCATCTGTTTGTGAATAGTAATACAAAACTGGAGTTAATCCACCTACCTTATGTTAGCCAAGGAGTTGCTGTACTACCTTCAGTCTGTGTGTTGATACTCTCTTGTGATGAAAGATTACCTTTTAGTGTCAGACACAATGCAATAGAGGGGTTCTTAACACTACTTTTTGCTTATAATGATTAATTTGATTTGATTTTGGTTTTTAGTATCCTAACTGAAATTAGAAAAATGTAGTGTAACTATTTAAAATTAAATACACACTAAATTTAAAGCAGTCAAGTTTCTTGAATTTTTAGCTTGTAAGACTTGGTTAGTAGAAGATACTAATTTTTTAATCAGGTTGTAGCAAATTTTTGAGAAAACACTAGGCTATAAATTAATGACATATTTTTTCAAATGAATACTCTGGATTGTAGATTAATATAGTGGGAGAACATGGTATGGGTTAGAGGAAGAAAAAGAAAGGGAGGAAACAATGTAATTCTATTTTAACTAAAAATAAAATAAGCTATATAAAGTGACAAAATATTTAAAAACATGATAGCCAGAATTGTATACTTTTTTATCTATTATCAGGCTTCAGTAAAATTCATCTCAGGGTTACCTACCTTTACTTTACAATGTTTTTATGTGAAAGTTTTTGTCTTTAAACGATATAGTCACAACATTATAGTTTCTTTAAAAAATATATAATAGTATATCACATATTTATATTTTTGCCATGAATTTTTTAAAAAAGATTTATTTGTTGTATGTGAGTACACTGCCACTGCCTTCAGACACACCAGAAGAGGGCATCCATTACAGATGGCATCCATTACAGATGGTTGTGAGCCACTATGTGGTTGCTGGGAATTGAGCTCAGGATGTCTGGAAGAGCAGTCAGTGCCCTTACCTGCTGAGCCCCTGCTGTGGATATTTTAAACATATATTTAAAACATAATTGAGATTATAATTGCATCATTTCTCCTTTCCTTTTCCTCCCACCAAACTTTCCCATGTACTACCCCTGGCTCTATTTCAAATCCATAGTCGTTTTTCTTTAATTGTTGTTACATATATATGTGTGTGTATTAGTATTCCTAAATATATAAATACAACCTGCTCAATCCATATAATGCTACTTGTGTATATATGTTTTCAGGGCTGTTGGGCATTGGCTATCTGGTTGGTGTGCTCTTCCCTTGGGAAAACTATTTCCACTATCCTCAGCATTCTTGAGTTGCCTGTAGTTGTTTCTCTAGGGCGGAGGCTTCCTGATCTCGCCATCTTCACAATTAGCTAACATGTCTATTCATGTCAGCCTCGTTCAGGTCATGTTTAGGCAGCCCGGTTGGTAGGACTTCATGGAGATAGCTTCTGAGAGTCCTAGGAGACACAATATCACAGCAAGTTTCTTGTTTCTCTGGCTCTTAACAGTCTTTCTGTCCTCCCTTTTACAGTGATTCCTGAGCCATAGGTTTAGGAGTTGTGTTGTAGATGAATCAGTTTTAACTGAGCTCCACAATCCTACACTTTGCTCAGTTATGGTTTTCTGTCTGCATTTTTCTTTAAAAATGATTGCATTTATTGATTGTATGTGTTTGTGCATGTGTATAGGTGCACAAATCACAGTGAATATATGGACGGCAGAGGTCAGCTTTGGGCATGTTTTTTTTTTCCTTCTGCCTTCATGGGAAGTGCTTTTAACTACTGGGCTATCTTGTTGGCCTGTATTGTGGATATTAGTAATTTTTTTAAAAAGTCACTGTCTTAGTCAGGGTTTCTATTCCTGCACAAACATCTTGACCAAGAAGCCATTGGGGAGGAAAGGGTTTATTCAGCTTACATTTCTACACTGCTGTTATCACCAAAGAAAGTCAGGACTAGAACTCAAGCAGGTCAGGAAGCAGGAGCTGATGAAGAGCCATGGAGGGATGTTCCTTACTGGCTTGCTTTTCTTGGCTTGCTCAGCCTGCTCTCTTATAGAACCAAGACTACCAGCCCAGAGATGGTTCCACCCACCACCCACGAGGGGCCTTTCCCCCTTGATCACTAATTGAGAAAATGCCTTACAGCTGGATCTTGTGGCGGCATCTCCCCAGCTGAAGCTCCTTTCTCTGTGATAACTCCAGCCTGTGTCAAGTTGACACCAAAAACCAGCCAGTACAATTGACCCCTTGTCAACTTTACATACAAACACATCACTAATAAGCCTCAACCCTTACGTTCTTATTCATCCCCAAGATCTTAAATACTTTAAAAGTCCCACAGTCTTTACATATTAAAAGTTCAATCCTTTTAAAATGTCCGATATCTTTTAAAATTCAAAGTCTCTTAACTGTGGGCTCCACTAAAATACTTTCTTCTTCAAGAGGGAAAAATATCAGGGCACAGTCACAATCAAAAGCAAAAATCAATCTCTAACCATCCAATGTCTGGGATCTAACTCACGATCTTCTGGGCTCCGCCAAGGGCTTGGATCACTTCTCCAGCCATGCCCTTTGTAGCACAAACGTTGTCTTCTAGGCTCCAGCCGCCTGTACTCCACTGCTGTTGTTGTTCTTGGTAGTCATCTCATGGTACTGGCATCTCCAAAATGCTGCTGTCTTTCACTGTAACTTGGCTTCAACAATAGCCTCTCATAGGCTCTCTTCATGGTGCCAAGCCTCAACTCCTTTGCGTGACCCCTTCAGTCCTGGGCCATCAATTGCAACTGAGGCTGCACTTTCACCAATGGCCTTCTGTGACCTCTCACAGTGCTGAGCCTCAGCTGTTCTGCATGACCCCTTCATGCCTTCAAAACCAGTACCACCTGGGTAACTCTTACACATTACTAAGTCCAGCCACAGCACAAGGTACAACCATGGCTATCTCTGGAACATAGCCTCTGTGCTCTCAGAAAACACTTCCCAGAAGATGTCACCTCAATGATGCTGGTCTCTCTTAATCACTGCTAATTTCTAAGCTCCAGCTAACCAGCATCAATAGTCCCAGTAATAGAAAAGTTTCACTTTACTAGTTCTGGTATCTTGTTAATCACAGCTGATTCTTCAGCCCCAGCTAACCAGAACCACAGAATCTTCACAATCAAAGTAACAATGGCCCTGAAAAGAGGCTTTAATTTTTCCTCTGAAATTTCACAAGCCAGGCCTCCATCTTCTGCACTGTTCTCAACATTATCTTCCAAGCTCCTATACATCATCCCACAGAGCTCTTAACACCAATTTTCTAGCCCAAAGTTCCAAAGTCCTTTCACAACCCTCCCCAAAACATGGTCAGGTTGTCACAGGAATACCCCACTTCTGGTACCAATTTGTCTTAGTCAGGGTTTTTATTCCTGTACAAACATCATGACCAAGAAGCCATTGGGGAGGAAAGGGTTTATTCAGCTTACATTTCTACACTGCTGTTATCACCAAAGAAAGTCAGGACTGGAACTCAAGCAGGTCAGGAAGCAGGAGCTGATGAAGAACCATGGAGGGATGTTCCTTACTGGCTTGCTTTTCTTGGCTTGCTCAGCCTGCTCTCTTATAGAACCCAAGACTACCAGCCCAGAGATGGTTCCACCCACCACCCACGAGGGGCCCTTTCCCCTTGATCACTAATTGAGAAAATGCCTTACAGCTGGATCTTGTGGCGGCATCTCCCCAGCTGAAGCTCCTTTCTCTGTGATAACTCTACCTTTTGTCAAGTTGACACCCAAAACCAGCCAGTACAGTCACTATATTTAAACACTTTAAATTTTTGTTTTAAAAACTTGAGTTTAGTGGGCCTTTAAGTCTATGTTCATAATCTGTGTGTCCTCTCCATTGAGGTTAGTTACCTATAGTTTCCATACTTGATGATCCCTTTACATTTCATCAGGAATGCCTCTTTCCTCTTGCCTAGTAGTCTATTGATTTAGACTGTTTCTTTGTGTAGCCTTGTCTGTCTTAGAACTAGCTCTGTAGATCAGACTAGCCTCAAACTCACAGAGATCCACCTGCCTCTTCAGATCAAAAAAGCACCAGGACCACCTGGCACCTGGTTAGCAGTCTAAATCAATCAATCAATCAATCAATCAATCATTCAATCAATCAATCTGTCTGTCTGTCTGACTAATGTATGAGTGCTCTGTCTGCATGTATACATGTGTGCCAGAGAGGGCATTGGATCTTATTATAGATGGTTATAAGCTACCATGTGGTTGCTGGGAATTGAACTCAGGACCTCTGGAAGAGCAGCCAGGGCTCTTAACCACTGAGCCATCTCGAGCCCCAGCAGTCTAAATCTTAAGTGCTTTTATGGCTACCTTAAGAGTCTCACTAAACTTATTTTTCAGATTATGCTCTTTTTATTTATATTTTTGGTTTATGCTGTTTTTAAATCAAACTTTTGTTACTCTATCTAAAACATATGCCCTTCTAGGGAATATTTATGTATGATAGTTTTGTCTTAACAATAACATAAACTTATCAATTCAGAGACCATATCTTTTCCTTTTTTATATCTTTTGTTATGTTTAGCAAAAGTCTGGTTATATATTCCACCTTCAGTTATGGTTGATGAACTGGGTATTCAAATCCTTCCTTCTGTGGCAATCATTCATCACTTGTAGATAGCACTAAATTCTCCAGTAAGGTAATGTCACAGTATTTAGAAGTACTTTTTGTAAATTGAATAGAAGTATGCTTGGTCACCTGTAGTCTCAAGTCTGTTAAACACTTAGATGGTGAGAGTTCCATTCTAAGTACACTTTTAAAAGCAACCCTCTTGTGCATCTTTGTAAAACCTCACTACAAATGGAACCCCTGTTTTAAACAAACACTTTTATTTTTCCTAGTTATCATTAGGGAAACAGGAAGTAGAAAATAGATCAGTAGGGCATGTGGCAGAGACAGTTGTGGGCTGTGAATTGGGTTAAGTCTTAACCATCATTCTTTACCACAGTCTTCCTCTAAAACATTAAAAGCAAAACAACTTCTTTTGTACCCTAATCAGAGTATGAGATAAGCCTGTCTCTTTCTGTCTACTGATCTTTTTACTTTGACATAAAAAAGGGAAGGATTTTATCTCCTTTTCAGAGTGTGTGTACCTAGCTAGTATTATAGCATGATAATCATACTATAATAGCATGATGGAAAGTATGGGCTGTGAACTAAGATCACATAGTTTCATAATTTGGCTTTGTTAAATGTTAAGTTTTCTTCAGACCTCATTCCACATACATTAGGGAATCATAATGGCAGCATTTACTTGGTGGAGCTCTTATGTAAGTATTGGAATATTCCAGATACCTCCCATCATGCTGGAGCACAGCAGGTGTCAGATAAGTGAGGGCACATACATCTCTAACCCTGTGATAAGTGTCTGCATGCTTTTTATCTTAGGGAAAGCTTGATTTGGGAGGATGTTTCTGAAGAAAATGTGTAGATAGTTTACAGTTTGTGCTAGTTGAAACTAATTTTCTGTATTCTTAATGCTATCAGCAACAATGTTAAAACTGGCTAAGCTATTGGCACATCTTCTTATAAAGATAGAGTTATTGTTAATAACAAGGGCAGAAGTCTTTCTTGTTTCTCCTGTACCTGTTCTCAGTACAGCCAGGGTGTTTGTACTTTTAGCTTTTCCTGGGCACAAAGCCATTCCACTAATTAACTAAGGGACAGTTTTTTTCCCTTTCTCCATACCTCCAGATTTTGATTTTCAGTGCCCTGACCAGAGTAATCTCTAGAGTTAAGTTCTGCTAATATCCATAAACTGAATGAGACCTTCCTTGCATATTTCTGCTAGAAAAGCTTGTATGGTGGGAAGCTTTTATGTTGGGGCTAGCAAGCCATTGGATAAATAATCAAACATTTGCTGAGACCAGGAACATAAAAGACAATTTGAATGAAATGCTAATTTCTGCTTTCAACTTTGCTAAGGCTACCAGTATTATTTGTGTATTTTGGTTTTACTTTTATCCAGACAGTAATGAGGAAGTTTAGGCTGCAGAAGTAATAGCTAAGTAAAAACAGTGCTTTTAGTCAAACATTCAGTTTTATTCTAGTCTAATTATATCTTCACATGCATGAGTTAATAAGCTTTAAACACCCTTTGTGATTTCATTATAGGAAGTTAGAAAATGTATCAAAAGTAAAAATAAAATGACCCACATTTATATTTTCTATAGAAAGTTTTATTGGCATTCTCTTGGGTATATATGCATTCATAGTCTGTGCTGTGCATGTATATATTTATATAATTTTTCTAAAAAATGGACTTTTTTTGTAACTTTGCTCAATAGACATTGTAGTTATTTGTATTTTATGTCCATGTGTTGGTGCTTTTACATACACCTGTGAGTGTAGTGTCTGGGAGACTAATAGAGGTTATCAGATCTTCTGGGACTAGATTTACAAGTAGTTGTACTATGGATGCCAGGAACTGAACTCCTTTTTAAGAACAGCAATTTTTCTTAACCATTGAGCCATTCTAGTTGGAACTTGCTTTGTAACCTAGTTGGCCTCAACTTTGTGGCAGTTCTCCTGCTTCTGCTTCCCAAGTTCTGGGAATTCAAGTATATAATACTATGCTCAGTTAAATACTGTAGTTTGGTAAGCCATTAAACAATTTAACAATACTCAGTTCTCTTAAGGTTATATAAAATCTATGGCCATTGGAACTTTTTCCTAAGATTTATTATTTTTGTTTTATTTACATGTATGTCTCTAAGTGAGTATCTACCACATGTATGTGACTGTCTGTAGAGAGAGCAGTGGTTCTCAATGTTCTTAATGCTGAGACTCATTAATACAGTTCCTCATGTTGTGGTGACCCCCAACCATAAAATTATTTTTGTTGCTAATTTGTAACCGTAATTTTGCTGCTATTTTGAATCATAATGGAAATATCTGATATATAGGATATCAGAGATGAGACCCCAATGAAAAGGTCATTTGGCCCTCAAAGAGGTCATTGCCCACAAATTGAGAACTACTGCTATAGAGACTAGAAGAGGAGATGTCAGATCCGTTGGAACTGGAGTTTCAGGTGGTTGTGAACCACCTGACATGGAATCTCAACTTGGGGCCCTTTAAAAGCAGCATATATTCCCCCCCCCCCTTTTATCTATCAGATTACCCTCTGCCTCTCTCTCCAGCTTTACCCCCACCCTACCTTCCTTCTTTCTCAGATCCAGTCTCCCTTCATTTTCTCTTTAGAAAAGAGCAGGCCTTTAAGAAGTGACAGTCACACAGGACAAAACAAGATATAATAAGACAAGTCAAAAGCCCTCATACACAGGCTGGGCCAGGCAACCCAGTAGGAGAAAAAGAGTCAGAGACACACCTTCTCCTGCTGTTTGGAGTCACACAAAACACCAAGCTAACAGGTATAACATGTATGCTGATGGTCTGGTGCAGACTCACACAGGCCTTGTGCTTGCCATTTTAGTTTCGATGAGCCCATTCATATGTGCCCTGCTTGATTTGGTGGACCATGGTCACCATAGCATACATTCTTAACTTCTTAGTTATCTCTCCCTTCTTGTTTAGATTTATTTCATTCTGTATAATTAAGCAAGGATAAATTTGTTTATCTTGAAATTCATCAATTTCCTCTAGGTTATTTAATTGGCATATAGTTTTACCCATCTCTTAGAAAACCTGCTTTCTGTAAGTTATACTGTCTCTCTTTTGTTTCAATTCTAGTTACACTTTTTTTTTAAGAACTTTCTAGCTAAACTGTATTTGTCTCTTTTGTGTTGCTGTGCTGAGATACCTGATGGAAAAAGGGAGAAAAGACTTATTTTGGAGTAGTGACAAAAGCATGTAGTGTTTACTGTTCATATTATGTTAGATCAGGACGCAGAGTACAGCAGGAGTTGGGACCAGGTAGCTTTCAAAGACTCAACCTTTAGTGACAGATTTTCTATAGCTAGGCCTCATACATAAAACTTCCACTGTCTTTCAAAGTAACACTACCAAGCATTCAAAATTGATCCTGTGTGGGACATTTCAGATTCAAATCATGGCAACCCCCTGTTTTTCTTAGACTTATGGCTATCTAACAGTGCAAAGTGTATTCAATCTAACTTGACATTGCTCAAAAGTGTAGGTGTCTCTACTTAGACACAAACCAATCCCTTTTTGATTCTTTATAAGATAAAAATAGTGTGAACATCAATATACTATAGCATGAGGTTGATATTACTGTTCCAAAAATGAAGAACAGAAGAGTACCAAGGGAAGAACAAGCCAAACACAGAACACTGTTCAGTAGGACAAACACTGAGTCCTGTAGACCCACATGCAGCATCAAAGACATGCATTTGCATGATGTTAGCTTCAGTGAACTTGAATGTACCCACCCTATGTCCTAGCCATTTGAAACCCACATGTGACCTCTTGGTCTGAATCTACTTAGTGCCTAGTTTTCTTGGGGTCTCCATTTCAAATGAAGCATTATTCTCATAGTTTGAAGGCTCTCTTATAGGTGACCTTCTGTCAGGCTTTGCTGTTTTATAGGCGTTTCTCAAATTCTTGATGGGATATTCTATGATTCTGTAGCCCCTACATTCTGAATATTTGTAAAAACAGAATCATAGTTTTAGATGTAGCTTGGCCATTTTGGACCACAGCTGTAGTGGCCTTTGAGTTCCTAGACAGCTAAGCCTGCGAAACACTTTCTAGAGGGCCCAAGTAAGCACAGCATGCTGGAGCCTGTGATGGGTGGAGTTTTTTGTTTGTTTGTTTTTGTTTTTGTTTTTTTGTTTTGTTTTGTTTTTTGAGACAGGGTTTCTCTGTATAGCCCTGGCTGTCCTGGGACTCACTTTGTAGATGAGGCTGGCCTCGAACTCAGAAATCCGCCTGTCTCTGCCTCCCAAGTGCTGGGACTAAAGGCATGCACCACCGCCCAGCTGATGGGTAGAGTTTTGCCAACAATTGTTATCGTCCTGGTGTGTAAATTGCTTAGTTTCATTTAACACTTCTAATCTCTCTTCTTAACTCTTATGAGCTCTTGGTTTTGCTAATGCTCCTTTTCTGGACAAATCACATTTTTTTCCTCCTTTGAAAGGCTGGCTAATATTAATTTGCTAGCAACAACCATGCCACATCCCAAATATTTCTGCCTTTTTGAAAATTGCTCTGCTAAATTATTAGTCCATTAAATTAAGCCTCCTTCAGATTTTCAGAATGTAGCGTGTAATTATTAAAAAAATAAATTCCATGCTAATGCCGTCTTCACAGTCTCCCCTCCCCAATTGGGAGCTGCAAGCCGAGGTTTTCCCAGGCTTCTGAGGCTAGCCTACCTCTGAACCCCTTGAATTTCCCATTTCCAAGTCATCTATCCCCTGTGGCTAGCTGTCACAAATCCCAGTAATCCAGTAAATGAAAACCCTAGAGGCTTGTAATTTATCATTCTGATTTATAACAGTAACTCTTAAAACCCCAAAATACCCACATAAAGAACTCAAAACTCAATTGATATAAATACATGCTACACACTTAGTAGATGGGGCAAATGTACCCTATGTCACTCAGTTGTCCTGCTATGGTATCCATTACTATCTGTGGCTCTTTAGGCCACTTAGATCTGGTTCATCTTCTTTAGGTTCCATCTTGTCTCCATCTTCCTCCTCTCTGTCTCTCTGTCCCCTCTCTAAAACTTTCAGCTCCACCTTCCCTTCCACTGCCCAATTACAGGCTCAAGCCTTATCTGACTAATTAAGATTTCACCTGACTACACCTGAATATGGGCACTCCTGAGGGAGCATAACAAACAAGCAGCAGTCTACAACACCAGGATGCTGCAAAATATGCAGAAATTCTTTGCCAGTTGTAACAGGAATGGTTACAATTTCCAACAGAGTCCTTGTTTGCACCTGAAACTTTGGTTTCAGACTTCACTGTCTACTTTTCTATTATCATTCTGATCTTTTTGAACTTCTACTTGAAGTATCCATTAAGCTCTGCTTATAGCATTTTGGGATTTCTCTAGTTTACATAGCAAACCTCTTGCAATTTGCTCCCATAAATCAGCTCAACAAGACTAAGCCAGATTCAGGTTTAAACACAGCAGTGACTGTGCTTCTCTGGTTCCAGTTTCAGAGTGAGTTACTTTTGCATTGCTGTGACCAAAATACCTGACAGAAACGGCTTCACGGAGGAGATTTACTTTGGTTCACGGTTTTAAGAAATTTCAGTCTTTTATAGCAGGGAGGCGCACAGAGTATGTGACAGAATCATTCTCAGGGCTGAGGTTAGTACCAATAAGTGTAGCCTTTAGTGGCCTGCTTCTACTGACCTGTTTATGCAGGCTAGTACCCACCTCCTCAAGGTTCTACATCCTCCCAATATAATACTAGTAGCTTGAGAACTGTCATTTGAAACATGAGCCTGTGTGAGATAATTGCACACTTAAACCATAAAAAACATTTGTGTATTTTGTTGATTTTAAAAAACAAAAAACCACAACTCTTGCTTTCATTGACTTTAAGCATCTAAAAAAAATCTTTCCTCTGAGATGTCAAAATGACATGATTTATTGTACATATGTTACACTTGGCTGCAACTGAGGACAAACCTAGTTTAAGTTGCCTCAGGTCCAGGTAGAACGAACAGGGACCATTTTGGTTACAAATGAGGCAAGTCTCTCAGAAGTGGTCTTGGTGATTAGATGGTAATGAAGTCCTAGATAAAGTATGATAGGTAGCATACAGTCTAACTACTTGTATGAACACTTCAGTCACTGGCATTCCTCATTTCTGCTCCTACAGCCATCATGTGTACACTCTACATGACTAGTTACTTGGCCTTTGGTTGATCTTTCTCCTCTGGAATTTTAGGCAGTGTATTAATTGTATATAGTGTATATTATTTGATGACTCTTTTTTTTTTTTTTTTTTAGTAAGCATTCTCTTTTCCAATTTATTCTCATGCCAAAGGAACTTCTGTAAGGGAGGCAACAGTAAGGCTGAGGGACTTGAATCTTAATAGACTCCTGTCTATTAATTTTAGATTTAGTTCTATGCATAGTTTCTTAATGTATGCTATTGGTTCAGCATCTTCATTTTAAAAATTTAAATGTGGTACCACTTTGTCTTGATCCTGTAAGTTTTGACGTCTTTTTTTTTTTTTTTTGCTTTTATTTATCCCCATATATTTCCTAAGTTATTTTATGATTTCTTCTTTGATTCTTAAATAGTTTACAAAAAACGTTTTAGTCTGTATCTGTGCAGTAACTGATGGGAAACTAATAGAACTCCTTAGTATATGAGAATTGTTTTCTTGTATTGCTGTCAGGATTCTCTCCCTCGTGACTTTTTTTTTTATGAGATTGGGAATTGAACTCATTGCCCCCTGGATGGGCCTATGGCTTATCCATGGCGTTGGCAGTTTGATTATGTATCTTAGTACAGGTTCCTTAGGTTTGTGCTTGCTTGACTGTGAACTTCTTAAATTTGTCAATTTCTCTCCTCATATTTGGAAAGTTCTTCCTATTTTTATCTTCTCCTTTAGACATTGTGTAACATTCTGTTTGACTGATGATAGCCTGTGAGTCAAGTTCTTTTAATTTTTCTTAATTCTTTCTTTGGTGGTTCCTTTGTCATTGTCATTTCTTTCTTCATAGTTACTATTTTTTCTTGTGATTGGCCAAGTTGAGTCTTCATATATTTTAAGTTATTCTTCAGTTTTAGTAACAATGTTTGAGTCTTTTCATTTATTTTCTGTTTATCTCATTTTGTTTACTATTTTGCTGATTTTCTGGTTTTGTTGTGTATCTGGACAGTTCCCTGAGCTGCTTCTTACCTCCATCTCTCCCTTTCCTTTATCTTCTTGTTACCATTATTTTTTCCTTTTCTCTTTCTCTCCTGTCTTCTCCTGTCCCCTCCCCTCCTTTCCCTCCACTCTTCTCCCCTCCCCTCAACATCTTCTCTAAGCCTAGTCTAAACTTTATTTATAGCAGTCCTTCTGCCTTAATTTCTCAAGTTCTAGGATTACAGATGGGAGCACCCACAGCCCATGGAGATTTAAGTCTATCCCTTGGAAGGTTTTGTGTGTGTGTGTGTGTGTGTGTGTGTGTGTGTGTGTGTGTGTGCTTCCCCTTTTATTTATTTGTGTTGCTTTCTCTCAGGGTTAGCTCTTCTTAACAGTCTGGTTCTAGTCTGGGTGGTTTCTGCAGCTAGTTAGTCCATTCAGAGAGTCACGAGACTTTGCAAGCCATTTCTAGGGGTGTAGCGTCTCTGGGCTTGTTCATGGAAGAGCATTGTCTGTATCTTTATTTAGGGAACAGTCTGGGCAACTCCTCTGCCCTACTGTGTCCTCTCACACACACTGTAATAAGCCATGGTACTAGAGCTCCACCTAATGTCTATCCTTAGAACTACAGACTCTGGGTGCTGGACTAAATCATTTTGATTTCCTTTGTTCTCAGTTCAGCTACTGTTGCCAGTGCTAGATTCAAGAAAGACAGCAAACAGTCCCTGTGGTAGCACTTCTACTTTCCCTTTGAAGGGAAAACTCTGGGAAAGAAGTTGCATTTCCTCCCGTCCTGCCTTGCAGAGAGGGCTCCTGGGCGTGGATGTGGTTTTGTATTTTTCACTCAAGAGACAGGACCTCTTAAGCAGTCTCTGGATTTCTTACAAGGACGAGTGATTCATTTATTACAGTTTAGTCTGTGTTTCAGTAGGGAAGGGGGTTTGGGGTTTCCTAAACTTCAGTCTTGTTGACATTAAACTATGTGTTCTGATTTTTAAGGTTTAATTCTTTGAACTTGATAGGTTAGATTCTCACCTCTTTTTCTCTTATATCCATTTGGGAGTAGATAGAAGGTAGGGTGGTGGTGGTGGCAACCATTTGTTAAGAAGGTGCAGGAATGTGGTTAACTTGTTGAAAATGTTTTGAGATGCTGTCCATCTCCAGTTATCAGTGCAGTTTAGCAAAAACTCCTAAGGCAAATTTCAAAATCTAAATTATGTAGACACTGACTTCAGGTTGACTTAATATTGAAAATATTTTCATTTTGATGTATGTTTTAGAGTTATAAACTTGATGAGAAAGTTTTTTTTCCCTATGTGCTTGTTATAGGTTTGCAACCTTTATGCCAATAGTCACATGCATTGAGACGCCTTTCTAAGTTATTGATAGAAAATTACCTTCCTTTGAATTAATATGTCTCACATTTTAAAGTAATTAGAGAATGATTTTAGTGATTATGATCTTTGTGCTAACTATTCTGAGGACCTGTATAGGTTATTACTTCTCTCTTTGCTGTGATAAAATACCTGAGAACAAAGCTTGAAGAGGACAGAGATTAGAGTGGAGGGTCCAGTTCATTTGATTACAACAGACAATAATTACCTTGTAAACAATGGACCACCAAAATGGTAGCTGCAGCTACATGAAAATGTTCCCAGTTGGGAGATGTTAGTTAAATCCAGGACAAAATGGGGGTAACTCTGGGCAGTTCAGAGGGGAAGACAGGTGTGAGAGTGGCTCTAACTGTGGGACCAGGCCATACTGCAAGCTGATTGATCATATTACATGTGCATTCAGGAAGCATAGTGCTGGTGATGTCCTTGTTTTCTCCTAGTGTATTTACTTTACATAAGCTGCTCACAGTCAGGGTAGCTTTTTTCCATTTTTGTTAAACTGTTCTTGAAACATCCTCACAGATACATCCACAAATTTTGTCTTCTAGGTTATTCTACATTTCATTAGATTGACAATCCCATCACAGTATGCATTTTACAAATAGTTTATTGCTATAAACATCGTAAGCCGGGCGTGGTAGTGCACGCCTTTAATTCTAACACTGGGGAGGCAGAGGCAGAGGCAGGCAGATTTCTGAGTTCAAGGTCAGCCTGGTATACAAAGTGAGTTCCAGGACAGCCAGGGCTATACAGAGAAACCATGTCTCAAAAACCAAAAAAAAAAAAAAAAAAAAAACCAAAAAAACAACCCCCCCCCAAAAAAAACAAAAACCAAACAAACAAACAAACAAAAAAACCATTGTAATAGTTCATCTTTTTGGCCATTTAGTTTATCATCAAACTCTTGACAGAAATAGAGTATGGAAACCTTATGGAATTATTTTCTTTTGTACAAAGCTATTTTTAAGTGAATTAGCACTATTAATAGATAAGTATATAAATGAAAGAAAATATGACTATAGCAAAATTCAGTAAAATTAGTATTTTAAACATTATTAAGTGCCTATATATATATATATAAATAAATTCATGACCTTAAGAAATTACAGTTAATATTTGAATTCCCTAAGGTTTTTCTGTTACAAGTCCTATTTTGGTATGTTTGTTTAGATTACTCAAAAGGCATAGATTTTTATTTTGCAACATATATAGTGACATTTTAAAGATTTAATTTATGACATGATATTATGTTTATATTAAGAAACTGAAAATAGGCCATCCTAATTTCCTTTATTAATAAGATGCCATATTAGTCAGCATTCCCCAAAGCTGACTAATCTAAGAAGGAAATGCTCTGTTGCTGTGAAGAAAAGGGGGAGTCTTTAGACTTAGAAGTTTGGTTTGGTTCTCAGATGTTGTAGAAATAGTTACCATTACTTAGCTCTATATCATTGGAACTGGCAGAGGAATGAATCTATAGATGCTTTAGTATTAGGTCAACCTCAACTGAAACTGGCATGATCTACTAAGATGAGCAACCTGAGCACTTTCTAACCATGATAATCTTGGCCATATTGTATTTATTAACTACATCGACTATTTTGTGTGACCCTCAGAGCCATTCAGTTTTTATTCTGATTCTGTAACCTGACAGCAACGTGAATCCTTTGGGAAGTTTTGGGGAACACAAAACATTACCTTGATATCTTAGAGAGCTGGGACCTGCTCTACTAATTCTGATCAGTATAAGGTTGTCTAAGTGCTAGTGATAGGTAACATTAGTAAGACTGAAAGATGGATCCCAGGTCATGTCTCCATATACATTTTTGTTTGCCCCTTGGTTTAGGATATTTAAATTTAATTTAGATGATTTTTCTAACAGAACAATGCTACAAAAAAGGAAGAGTTGGAGACAGCAAACAAAAATGACTCTACTAAGAAGTTGTCTGTTGAGAGAGTGTACCAGAAGAAGACCCAACTGGAGCACATTCTCCTTCGTCCTGATACATACATTGGATCAGTGGAGCCACTGACACAGGTAATTACTTGCTAAAATTGATTGAGATTAGAGGATATGCATATCTTCTTTTTAAATATTTTAATAAAGGCATGGTTATGTAGTTTGTAAGTCTGCGACTTTATGTCTGTTTATGATCATGATTAAGAAGGACAGAGGAGCTAAGACAATGCGCGAGACTCTGGGCCTGAAACTCACAAACAAGAAAACCAAACAAACCTAACCAAGATGAACCCTGAGAGAGACCTAGGAGAACTGGAAATCTGTTCATTGCTTATGGAGATAAGGACATCAGAATATAAAAGTGTAGAATAAAATGGTGCCATAAGAATTGGTTAAAAGTTTAACATAGTGTGTGCTGTGGTTTACTTCAATAGTGATACCTTCTAGAGCTGATTTATTTATGTTTACTGTGGCTTTGGCTTACATATATTATTCTGCTTGATTTAACATTTTTGGGAAGTCCAAAGTTAGACTTTTATTGTTTTACTCTGCTATATTTTTCTATAGAATATAGATAAATTTTGAAGTGAAAGTAGAAAGTAAATAAATGTTCTTCATTATTTTAAACATTATGTAGGTATTATTTCTAGGGATCCATAGTTGTTGACAGAGAACAGAAATTTCTAGGCCTTAAGAATTTGATTTGGGGTTCCCATCTGCTGTAGAATGGTTAGAATTAGGACTCTTAACTCTTTATGAAACGAGCAGAGAAACTGAAGTTAGAGGTGTTTTGTTGGACACTGGGGATTGAGCCCAGCGCCTTATACTTGGCTCAGCACAAACTGTTACTGAGTTACAGACTTATATTACAGCTGACCTACATGTGAATAAAATACAAGCAATGCAACTTGAACAACTTTTCAATTTTAGTTATTTAAGTTTATTGTGAGACTACAGGACTTGACTTCAGGTTTACTTTGAATGCCTGTTTTAAATAGAGTAACTGACAATATGGATTTTTAGTTTTCTTTGTTTGTATTTGATTTTGTTTTGTTTTACTGGTTTTTTTTTTGTTGTTGTTGTTTTGTTTTGTTTTTGAGACTGGGTTTTACTTTGTAGTTCTGACTAGCATTGATTTGCATGTAGCCCAGATTAGCATCAAATTGTGGTAGTTGTCTTTCCTCAGCTTTCTCTGAGTGTTGAGATTATAGATGTGTATCAACGTAACTTGTTGAGTGTGTGGGTTTATGGTATATAAACTTGGAGTTAAGAATTTGTGGTGTAATAAAACTGTTTTGAATCATTCTCCTGACACAGCTAATGTGGGTGTATGATGAAGATGTAGGGATGAACTGCAGGGAGGTCACCTTTGTTCCAGGCTTATACAAGATCTTTGATGAAATTTTGGGTGAGTACTTATTTAGGATGTAATGCATGTATTTCTGTCTGTGTATTCCCCATGTACTGCAAGTCTTGCAGTATAATTTATAAAGTATTTTGCTGGTTTTTATTTTAAAATATAGGCAAATATGTAAAAAACCAATAATGTATGATATATAAAAAGTAACATTAGGATAAATAATATTAATTGATAATAAGTATGTATGTTAAATATGTTTTTCAGAAAAAATGATATGCAACTATAATGGTTTTGTATTTCTTTGCTTCTTAATGTTTTTCTGATTTTTTTCATGTGTGAAGTTAGTGTGTTGCATTCATATTCCATAGAGAGCCTGTACTCTGCCCTTATCTGGGTTTTATTAGTATCATGGTTATTTCAGAAGCATGTTACATAGGGAGAATGCAAGGCCTTATCTTGGTAGAGTGTGTGAGTTGGAGATAGGACGTGTAAATGTAGTTTTCTCACCAACTGATTAGGTGTTTCTGTTGGGTAGCTTAGTCACCTCTGGTTCCTTCCCAATCTATGATTAATATAATTGCAGTCAGTGGCTATGCCACCTGACTCAGGCAATGCTTATGCTTTATAAATGCTTTTAGCCTTGGGCTTTCTCTGCTCACCTCACTAATATAGTTTGAGGTTTCTTAGACTGATTTCGTTAATTTCTGAGCTTTCTCCTGTATAAGTCCTTCAGAAAAGTAATGGAGTAAACCCAGTTATCCTTTGCATTTATGCTGGCCTCTACTATTTAGGCCTATTACATAGTCTTAAAATCTGGAAACTGAGGGTCTTTGTAAGGTTTTGAGAAACTAATTATATAAAGAAAAGTATTTTTACAATGAGTTTAAGATTTAGAATTTTGAATCATAAGGGCATTAAAGACTTCAGTTAAAAAAAGACTTCGGTTAAAAAAAACTAGTTTAATATGTATGTATATAAAATCATTAGTTTATTAAAGGAGACTAAGACATGGTAACTGTCACTAAGATATAAAGTAAACCCTATGTTTTACTTTTAAGTAGATTTACTTTTGTTCTTTTTTGTATATTTGTAGGTCCATAAACACCCCCTGCCTTGTGTGTGTTTGCACACACACATCTTTTTGTGTGTTTGCTGTAATATAATAGTAATTTAGAATTACTGAGTAAAACTTAGTTTTATTTAGCAAACAATATTTTTATAGTTGAAGTTAACAGTGATCGACTGTTACCACTTATAGATATTGCTACTAAGTTGGAATGTACATAGAATGTGTCCATAAGTTGATATGACCCTGTATGCTTTTTTTTCTTTCAAAAATTAGTTTTTATTAATGGGTTATTTATTTATTTTCCTTTCCAATCACAGCTTTCTCTCCCTCCTCTCCTCCTAGTCCCTCCATCTCACTACCCTCCCTCCACCTGCCCTCCTCCTTTTCTTCTCAGAAAAGGGGAGGCCTCCCATGGATTTCAACCACTCTTGGCATATCAAGTTTTAGTAAGACTAGAGGGACCTGGAAGGAAAAGTGGACCCTATATGCTTTATCATTCATTGTGATATTTTCATCTTGTAGTTAATGCTGCTGACAACAAGCAGAGGGACAAGAACATGACCTGTATTAAGGTTTCTATTGATCCGTAAGTATAAGTTTAATTTCTTTTATGCTAAGTTGTTTTATTTAGGCAATTCCCAATTTGTATTATATATGCTTCTACTGCCTTGTTGTCTTCCTGCTGTGTTGGACTTGGCTATTTTCTTTCTCTTCTGTCCTTTGTGCCCATTTTCTCAGAGAGTACTTGCTTGACCATTTTTCTTGGATACTGTTGGTTTTAGTTGTTAAGAGAACTTATCCATCTTTTCTTATTTTTCTTTTTCTTACATCCTTGTAAGGTGTTCAGGACCTTAGTGCTATTCTGGGCTTATTCTGAAATAGATTTATTTTTCATGCGTAGAATTTGGCTCTTTCCATTTTATATGACCTAGTTAATATATTGACTATTGCTGGGTATTTTAGAATGCCTACCACATGTTTGGCTAATTAGCTTTTTAAGGCAATTTTTAGTATTCAGTTTGAATTTGTGTCTTTGAAAATCTTACTCATATACCAGTGAATGTTTATCTCACTTCTAAAAGCAAGATAGTAGGTAAAATTTTTTTATCTAAGCTACTGCCTATATCAAGATTTTGGTGCTAATTAGTGGCTTCTGTCCAGTATCATTCATGGTAGAAACTAATGGTTTTATGATAGAAAATTTCAAAGACTTAGAATAGGAAATAGTTGTGTATTTAAAAACCTTTAAAGTTAATTTATGGCAGTGATTTGCAACATACAAAATATAAGTTGAGAATGGGATACATTTTAGGCTGCTTGTGCCTTTTTTGCATTGATTGTATAGCTCTAACAGAGAGTTGGGAAATTAAAATGGTAGTAGTCACTGGCTATGTTTGGTCTGCTAAAATGCAGCAGAGAGAATCATGCCTAATGGCTTCTTTTATAACTGTGCCTCCTTCTTACTCTTATCTTGGAGATGGAGAAAGGTTTATTCTAAGAAATGTTGCAGATCTTACTGATCCTAACATGATTTATGTCTCTAATACTGAAATATGTGTTTTCATCAAGCTATGCCATTGTTTTCCAGTTGACACTGACTTACATCTTGCTGTAACCATTCAAGTTTATTCTATAGTTCAATTCTCTTTTTGTAAATTAATATACTTAATTATTAAGTTTTAAATTTTGCTTATGTATTTGCAGTGAATCTAATATTATAAGCATTTGGAATAATGGGAAAGGCATTCCAGTAGTAGAACACAAAGTAGAGAAAGTTTATGTTCCTGCTTTAATTTTTGGACAGCTTTTAACATCGAGTAATTATGACGATGATGAGAAAAAAGTTACAGGTAAAGTCTGAATGGAGCTTTGATTGATAAGTATCACTTTTCTTAACATATAATTACTAAATTACCATTTCCTAAAACATCTCATGTAAAGTTTTATTGTGAGAAAATCCTCTAAAGTTAATATTTTTAAAAAATCTATCTGTTTTGATTATGTAGTCTTAATAGTATGATAAAATTGCTGGAATTAAAAAAATAATTGCTGGAATTCTAATCTAACTGACAGTTTGCGTTCTGATTTAGGTAATAATCCTATGGTACCTGACTGTTATATACACACATATTCTTCAAATTCTTACTATTTTATTCTCTATGTATGGGTATTTTGCCTACATGTATGTTTGTGCACCATGTGTGTGCCTGGTTCCTGCAGAGGCCAGAAGAGCTTGTCAGTTGTACTGGAACTGGAATGTCAGATGACTGTGAGCTTCTGTGTGGTGCTGGGAATGGAACCTGAATGATCTTAACAACCGAGCCTTTTCTGTAGCTCCTGCTACAGAGCTTTTGATAATAAAAGACTTTAACTCTTTTCCTTAAATGGGTCAAGAGATTTTTAAAAAGGACTTTGTATATAAGGAACTTTGGGAAAATATGTTGCCCCAATAGGTTGATAATGTCTTTTAAGTCCAGAGCTCTGAGAAGTTGATGTAAATGAGGCGACTTTGTCAGAAAATTTAGATTTCATGCTCACATGGACTTACTGTGTTATAAGGCTTATTTTTCTTAAATCATGAAAGTAATCACAAATGCTTTAATGATTCTATATTGTATGTAATGTAGTATCTATACTATATTGCTAAACTCTAATATTTTTAATGTAAAATTGTTAAGCATAGGACTATTCAGCCAGGACTTGAGAGAATGATACAACAAATAGAGCTGTTTTGTGTCAAACTTGCTCTAGGATAGGTAAGTTAAAAAGTTCCATTATAGTAACTCTAAACTAAAATTTTCATATTTAACTTGTTTTACAGGAGGCCGTAATGGTTATGGTGCAAAGCTTTGTAATATTTTTAGTACAAAGTTTACAGTAGAAACGGCTTGCAAAGAATACAAACATAGTTTTAAACAGGTATGAAAAGACGTCCATTTTTAACATTTCTTTTATTTATTTATTTATTTATTTATTTATTTATTATTAGGTATTTTCCTCGTTTACATTTTCAATGCTATCCCAAAGGTCCCCCATACCCCCCCCCCAATCCCCTACCCACCCACTGCCCCTTTTTGGCCCTGGCGTTCCCTGTACTGGGGCATATACAGTTTGCGTGTCCAATGGGCCTCTCTTTCCAGTGATGGCCGACTAGGCCATCTTTTGATACATATGCAGCTAAAGACAAGAGCTCCTGGGTACTGGTTAGTTCATATTGTTGTTCTACCTATAGGGTTGCAGTTCCCTTTAGCTCCTTGGGTAATTTCTCTAGCTCCTCCATTAGGGGCCATGTGACCCATCCAATAGCTGACTGTGAGCATCCACTTCTGTGTTTGCTAGGCCCCGGCATAGTCTCACAAGAGAGAGCTATATCTGGGTCCTTTCAGCAAAATCTTACTAGTGTATGCAATGGTGTCAGCATTTGGAAGCTGATTATGGGATGGATCCCTGCATATGGCAATCACTAGATGGTCCGTCCTTTCGTCACAGCTCCAAATTTTGTCTCTGTAACTCCTTCTATGGGTGTTTTGTTCCCATTTCTAAGAAAGGGTAAAGTGTCCACACTTTGGTCTTCGTTCTTCTTGAATTTCATGCGTTTGGCAAGTTGTATCTTATATCTTGGGTATCCTAAGTTTCTGGGCTAATATCCACTTATCAGTGAGTACATATTGTGCGAGTTCCTTTGTGATTGGGTTACTTCACTCAGGATGATACCCTCCAGGTCCATCCATTGCACATTTTAAAATTTCTTTAAAAATGTTTTATTGTTTTGCTTAGATAATAGAAGTTTAAGTGTAACTTTTTTTGTTTGATTAAAATATTAATCAAGTTGCCAAAGAGAAGCTAGAATGACTAGGAAATTTTACATAGCCTCTTTATAATTCTTCTAAGGCAGAGTACTTTATTTAGCAGATGCAACCGCTTATGTATACTGGAAAAATTCCTCCCTGAGTCATTAGGTTCATATGTAAGAAATGTTGGCAGGCCTTTGGAAAGTATTCTGAATTCTACATATGCTCAAATAATTTTATCAGATAAATGTGTCTGTTTATTTTTATAAAAATCCATGGACATGTTAAATGTGAAAGATGCTTCACTGTAAAAATGTTGTGGTAAATGAATTTTTTTCTGTGAGCTGATTCTTTGTTACAAAAGTTAGAAACATTAAAGAAATACTTGTGTATATTTTCTTTTAAAGACATGGATGAATAATATGATGAAGACTTCTGAAGCCAAAATTAAACATTTTGATGGTGAAGATTATACATGCATAACATTCCAGCCAGATCTATCCAAATTTAAGATGGAAAAACTTGACAAGGACATTGTGGCCCTCATGACCAGAAGAGCATATGATTTAGCTGGGTCCTGTAAAGGAGTCAAGGTCATGTTTAATGGGAAGAAGTTGCCTGTAAGTGTCTTGGAAAATATTTTAATAGTGTTATTATTTTGTAGACTTGTTTCATCTTGCTTTTTAAATCTTGTCTGATCTTTTTTAACTGGTGTGTTTAAATGATTGCTATTTTAATGTGATTATTGATTTATTTGTTCTATTATCTTGCTAGCTAATTTCTGTTTCTTGCATATGTTCTTCTCTTCTGTCCTTTGATCATTAAAAAAAAAAACCTGTCTATTTCAAATTATACTTTGAAAAATCTTTTTAGTAATTTCCATAGGGTTTGTGGTAACATTTCACTTAATATTTCACATATAGCTAAGGGAATTCATAAGACTGTAACCCCAGGCCCCCTCTTCCACTCCTTGTGTTACTAGACATTTCGTGTGTGTGTGTGTGTGTGTGTGTTTAAGTGTACATACATGTGCCATACTATGAATTTGAAGGTTAAAAGTTAGAGGATATTTCTGCTGTTGGTTCTCACCTTCCAGCTTGTTTGAGACAGGTTCTTTCGCTGTCCTCACTGCTGTACTGTGCAACATGTGCCAGGCATGCTGGCTGTCAGTTTCTGGGGGTTCGCCTGCCTCTACTCCAGTTTTGCTGTAGGAGCACTGGGATTGCACATGTGTGCTGCTACTCCTGACTTTATACTGGTTCTGGGAAATTTGACTCAGCGCCTCCTGCGTTTACTCCAAGTGTTTTAAAACTCACTGAATTGTCTCCCAAGCCCAAGACAGTGTGCCCTATCATTTCCATATGATTGTAATCATCATATGGAAAAGAAAAGGAGGCAGAAGAAATAGAGTACAGTTTTTAGTTTCTGAGATGTATACAGTCATGTGTGCTTGCAGTTATGATTTTGTTTGTTTGTTGCTGTCTTGTTTTGGTGGTATAGCGATGTTGTCCTGGCTGACCTGTGACTCCTAGGCTCAAACAATCCTCTTGCATTAGCCTCCTGAGAACTTGCAGTTAATTACACACATGTGCCATTTGTCTCAGTTTTAAGTTTTAATTTAATCTTACATTTCTGCTTGAGGATTTTCTTTAACTTGTCTTGTGCAACACCAAGCAATTTATTCCCTGTTATTGTATAAGAAAAGTCCTGATTTTTTTCTTCTCTTTCAAAGGATATATTCAGTAGAATTGTGGGTTGACAGTGTTAAGCATGTAAAGATACTACTGAATTCTTTCTTGGCATGGATTATGATTAGAAGTCTGCTGTGATTTGTTTCTCTGTGTTCTCTTGGTAAGGTTAACATAGTTCTTTTTCCTTTGTCATGAGGATGTTATACATGTAATATGTGCTTGTGTGTGTGGTGGCTTTGTTTGTGATTTCATTTATCCTGTGAGATGTCTTTGAGCACCTGGACTCTGTTGTTTCATCTATTAAAAATATTTAATTTATTTTATGTATGATGCTCTATCTGAATATGCACCTGCATGCCAAAAGAGGGCACCAGAAGTGGTTGCTGGGGACTGAACTCCGGATGTCTGGAAGAGCAGACAGTGTTCTTAACCACTAAGCCATCTCTCCCTCTCCCTTGTGTTATTTCATTTTTGTCACGAATTCCGAAAGCTTTTAGGCCTGATTGTGTCAACTGACAGTGGCATTTATGTCTTCTGTGCTTTCAATTTTTAGCATTTTCATTTTGTTCTTTATTATTTGAATTCCATCTCTTTACTGAAGTGGCATGTCTTTTCTACTAGACTGTACTGTACTAACTAACAATAGTGATTCTAAGTGCCTGTTACAACATCTGAGATGTTTTGTTTTAAATTTGGATTTATTTTTATATGCATTAATAAAATACACATAAAATACAGTCTTGTGCCTATGTGTGTATTTGTACACCATGGTTGTGAGCTTTTATATAGTCTGGGAATTGAACCTGGGCTCTCTGTCCTCTGGGAAAGCAGAAGTACTCCAAACCAATGAGGAATCTATCTAGCTCCATTTGAGCTGTTTCTGATGATAATTATATTTCGATTTTTAAAATTTATTTTGGTATTCCTAAAAGTATTATGGAACAGTTTGTGTTGTGTATAGTGGCAGACACTGGGGTAAATGGACTTTGTTATTGGCCTTATGTTAATCTCTCCAAGTGTTTAAAGTTTGTTTCTTTCTAGTTTTCATTGTTTGTTTCTTCCAGCTCCCTGGCAGAGATGGTTTGTGTCTTGTGCTCTATTGGCTGAAATTTCCTGTTACTATTAGAGCCTTATTAGTCTGGGGGTAGCATGCAAGAGATTCTTTAGTATCTGATTAAATCTCAGTCTTGAATTGCACATTGAGCCTATTCCATACAGATTGGTTTCAGAGTGCACATGCACGTCTTTCCATGAGTAGAGACTTTTCATTTGCTCTTAAGTCTTTTTCTTAGCTGTGGTAGCTTTCCACCAGTGTTCTACATAGTCTGCTTCTTGAGCTCCACTGAACTACAGAATAAGACAGACTCCTTATTTCATTTTTATAAGAGAATGGAGGCTGGGTGGATTGTTCACTGCCTGCTGCTGTCTTCTAGCCAGCACATGGCAAATGTATCTCTCTTGATCCATGTGAAAGCTTGATGTGGTCCCTAGACAGACAACTTCCTGCGATGGGAGCCTTTCCCAACCATGGCCAGAAGTTTCCTATGCTTGTATTCTTCCAGTACTGACTAGTTACTAGTTACTAGTTACTTCCAGTACTGACTAGTTACTGCATCTAGTTTAAGGTGTTTAAATCTTATTAAACTTATGCTCTGGTTAAACAAATGCTGAGAGATTCTGTGATTTTCTTTAGCATGTGTCTCTCTACAGACTTCAGAATGGCAGTTATTTTAGTCTAAGTTGTTTTGGGGGGTTGTGAAAATTTGTTAATTTATTTGGATAGCTGTTTTCCATACGATACAGATGTCTTTTGCTTTAGTTTTTCTCATGTCTGAACTCGTATTAGAAAGTTAACATTTGTCATTTACAAAATAACAGTTTTCTGAAAACTAAATATAATGTACCCAAATAGACATGCTTTCTCATCTTTATCAAGCACACCGCACAAATGAATGCTCTAAGAACAGGTGTCAAGAAGGGAATGCTTGATGGCTTCCATCATAGGTGAAAGCTGCTGTAAATGAGAATGGAAGTCAGAGAAGTAACTTACGACATGTTTTTATGCTGTTGTCCTATGCATAATTGCTCATTGTTTTTTAAATTAATAGGTAAATGGATTTCGCAGCTATGTAGACCTTTATGTGAAAGACAAATTGGATGAAACTGGGGTGGCTCTCAAAGTTATTCATGAACTTGCAAATGAAAGATGGGATGTTTGTCTAACCTTGAGTGAAAAAGGTTTCCAGCAGATCAGCTTTGTGAATAGTATTGCAACTACAAAAGTAAGTGCCCAGATTCTTCTTGTTCCAAGCCATTGGTAAAATAGTACCTTAAACAATGAAATAAAAACAAAACCAACAAAAATAAGTGGCTAGTGTTTATTATTGAATATGTTGTATGAAATTTAGGTTGATAAGATTCATTATTTTGTATCTGAGTTTTGAGTATGGTAGAGAATAATAGGAAATGAGCTCCTTGAGGAGTCAGGTTGTGGAACATGTTATTTGCTATTTTAAGGAGCTTTAACCTTCTTCTGTAGGTTTTGGACTTCAAAGTCACAAAGAGTTCTTATCCAAAATTATTTATTGACTGTGGGTGTAGTCTAGAGGTAGAGTGCTTACTTAGCATGTCTGAAGCTCTGACTTTTAATCTAGACTCTGCAAAGTGAAGGAATGAATGGATGAATGAATGAATGAATGAATGAATAAGTTGAAAGTTGATGATAATAAAGTAGTGAGTAATGCAAGTAAATAATGTTGACTAGTTTAAAACAATGATTTGTGATTCTTTTTTAAGTTTTGTTTTATAATGTTTTAACATTTTTTCTTTTCCTTCTTTTTACCTCAATAATATGGTCTCCCCAGTCTTTTCCTTGGACAACAGAAATTTACCCTAGTGATGATTGTATTCTGTTGGACAGGGACTTAAAGCTTTATTTTTTAAAATATTTAATCTTTTGATTTAAAGGTTTTACTTCTTTCTCTCATTTCTCTCAGCAACTAGAGATAATTTCTTCTAAAAGATGGGCAGTTTTAGACTGCTGCTATGTGTAGTACCATAATGCCACCAGGAGCCTCTGTTTTTCCCGACTTTCTTTTCTACCACCTATGGCATGTGGCTTTGTTTCCCGTCCTCAAACGCAATTGCGTTTCTATAACTCAGTTCCAAGTTCTACGGAGAGGAAAATGGTAGCAAGCCAAATTGCCATCTTTTGGTCAGGAATATAATAGTTTTCCTAGAATAACCACCCAACCAGTAATTGCTAAAATCTCACTGGTTGGAGCTGAGTTACATGGCTTGTGTTTCTTTTTTTAAAAAAACTGGGGGGATGTAGCACAAACTTGCATACAACCAAAAATACCCTAAGCAGTGGTGTTCAGAGATATCATAGGTTAAATAACATGGTAGTATTGGGAAAGAGGGCAGTATTGCTGGAGAAAGTTAAGAACTTCTCTTTCCCTGTATATTATCTTATACATGTCATCCATTTGGCTTTTTATGAGTTCTTTTGTTGTTGTTATTGTTATTTTTCTTTTTAAATTGTCTAATTACTGGTTCTCCTCCCCACCTCCTCCCAGATCCTCTCACTTTCTCTTCCACCCTAATCCACATCCCTTTCTTCCTCTAAAAAAATAAAGATAAAATAAAATATGATAGAAATGTACAAACTGGAATAGAATGAAACAAACAGAAAAGGTAGCTGAAGAAAAAGCACATGAAACATAGATAGATGCACAGACACACACTTAAACAGAGATTTCCATAAAAACACAAAATTGTAAACCAAAATATATATGTAAAATACCTTTTAAGGTAAAAATAAAAAATAAGAACCTCCAAAAATGCCATTGTTTTGTTTTGTGTTGGCCATCATTGCTGGGCATAGGACCTGCCCTAAGAATGGTTTATATATCTAGTGAGACAGCTATCTTTTTATTATTAATAAACTGTTAAGGAAAATGAAATATAAATATCTTCTTATGTTTTGTAACCCATCTTATCAAATTGTTAAATCTGAGTGGGACATGGATAGGTAGTTCATCAGGGGAATTTGAAAGTTGAAGACAATCCGAGGGAATGAGCCATTAATCAATGCCTCTGCCAACTCTGAGTGATGTCACTTACATTGTTGACCATTTCCTTGGTGCTCAGATCACCTGAGAACTGATCTTGAGTATTAGGAAATGCCATAGATGTGGTAGTGAATGAGGAGATTGAGAGAAGATAACTTGGCACTATGACCTAAAGGGTCCTTTTAGACCCTTGCTATCATTTTCAGTTTCATATTCCTCTACAAAATAATATTGCACTACTAAATTGTTTGACATATTGTGTTCTGTACTCTCTCCTGTACAGGGTGGGCGGCATGTGGATTATGTAGTAGATCAAGTTGTTAGTAAACTGATTGAAGTAGTTAAGAAAAAGAACAAAGCTGGTGTATCAGTGAAACCATTTCAGGTAAGTGATGCTTTTATGTGTTCCACTATATTGCCACATCATGCCTGTTTTAATGTTGACCATTTTTATTGTATTTTTCACAGGTTAAAAACCATATATGGGTTTTTATTAATTGTCTTATTGAAAATCCAACCTTTGATTCTCAAACTAAGGAAAACATGACTCTGCAGCCCAAAAGTTTTGGGTCCAAATGCCAACTGTCAGAAAAATTTTTTAAAGCAGTAAGTTAAACTTGTATTATTTTTTGGGTTATTGAGAACACAGTAAATGGTTTTTCTTTTTTAAATTTTATTTTATTTGTACCTAAATTCTCTCTTTTATCATAGTAATTGTGACCATAGGCATGCTTATACTTTAAGTTAATATGTTTCATTCTGCTAATTTTAAAAGTGTGGAACACATTGTTTCACTAAACTATTTTTTTTTAAAGATTTATTTTATATATGTGAGTATGCTGTCTGTGTCTTCAGACACACCTGAAGAGGGCATTGGATCCCATTACAGATGGTTGTGAGCCACCATGTGGTTGCTGGGAATTGAACTCAGAACCTCTGGAAGAGTAGTCATTGCTCTTAACTGCTGAGCCATCTTTCTAGCCCATCACTAAACTATTAACTGTTTTATCAAGTACCATAGTAGGGAGTTACATAACTAAGTGTGTTAGCTTTGAGTTGGCCATTGCAAAGTTTCAGTTTTCCATTGACAGATATTCAGAGCCTCACAGCCTTTTCTTTTCATCTTTCTCCTCTTTTGTTCAAATTATTCTACATGTGTATACACACACACACACACACACACATATATATACATATATATATGTGTGTGTGTGTATATGCGTATGTGTGTATATATATATACACATATGCATATACAGCTATATATGCACATTTATAATGTGCATATAAACATATCCTACATATATATACATGTATGTACATATATATACACATACAGACACATATATGTGTATGTATGTATAAAATGTCCTATACAAAATGTAGCATTTTCTACATTATTGAGCATTGCATTTGAATTTGAACATTATTTAAACTTTTTTAAAAATGAGGGTACAAGTAAATAATAAATCGTGATTTTTGTAATTGAATTTTGTAGCAATGGGCTATATGTATTTTATTGGCTCCTATAATCTGTTGTACACCACTCAGGATTTCAATGGCTTCCTTGTTAGTAGTACCACCAGTTAAACATTTAGTAAATATCTATAAGGCACCTTTTAAAGTTGTTGGGCAGTGGGGATGAAATCATGTAATCAGTTAGCCAAAGTTATCTTCATTCTGTCCATCTGTGTGTCTCTGTGTATCATTCCCAGTCCCCTCTGCCCCCTCTCGTTTGAAAGTTCATAGTGTGGTGGGAATAGAGTATAGTTGTCATGGAGAATGTATTTTTTTAAATCCCAATATTAGGTTTTCAAAGGTAGGGAGTATAAGAAGCATAAGCAAATGTGCTTTTTTAGGTACTTGCTTTTCAAACTGTAGAATATTTATAATGAATTCTGAGCTCACATTATATTATAGCTGTCATTGTAACAATTGCTCTTACAGAGTGATTTGGTTATAGATACTGTATTGTTTTATTTAGGTGAATCAAGTCTAGATTTGGCACAGATTACCTTTTTTTCTCATTAAATTGCCTAGAAAACTATTGTGCCTAAAAAAAAAAAAAAAAAAAAAAAAAACCCACATCACTAAGGATGATTTAAAAAAGGTTTAAGAATTGGAATTGAAGATCTTTCACACACCAATTCATTCTGAATCATAAACAATGTGTTAAGTAAAGTCTCTGTTAGCAAAATGAGGGTTTTGTATGAATTTCTCAGTTATCCTAATGTGATCTTCATAATCAGTATTTTTTCTCATAAGATTTTAGGCTTCACATTTTAAATTGAAGGATATTGAAGATGTCAATGTCTGGATTTTCCAATTAATAAATTAATGCGTCTTTAAGCTTTTACTATTGTTAACTTGCAATAAGAGTCCTACAAGAGCCTTCATATTCATGAAGTTTACAAGATTTTTCTCATATTTGTCTTAGTACTTTAGGTCATTGTATGTATAGTTGTCTGAGTTAGTTTGACTAACTAGCTATAACTGTAGTTTTATTGTCATTCAGTAAAATTTACTAGAATGTCTTATAATCATTATAATTTTGTCTTTCAAAGTGCCTGAATTCTCATTGTCATAGACAATTGTATACATTTTAGGTTAACTTATGAGCTATTTTATATACTGCTGACCTTTGATTTCTTTTTTTAAGGCCTCTAATTGTGGCATTGTAGAAAGCATATTGAACTGGGTGAAATTTAAGGCTCAGACTCAACTGAATAAGAAGTGTTCATCAGTAAAGTACAGTAAAATCAAAGGCATTCCCAAACTGGATGATGCCAATGATGCTGGTAAGAATCAAATCAAGTTTAAAATTTTAAGTTTACCCTTTATTTAGTTATGGAAAATTTCATTTATGCTATGATTTCCTGTTAAGAGTATAATTGAAATTGAATCATGTAGGGTTAGGAGGATGCTTCTATGGGTAGGAGTGCTGGCAGTATAAGCATTGAAGACCTAAGTTTGAATTCCCAGCGCCCATGTACAAAGCTGGGCATGGTTGTCTGTGCCTTCAGCTCTAGCACTGAGACGGGGGTTGTGTAGAGATGCCAGTGCATTCTGATAGCTTGCTGGCCAGTCAGCCTTGCTGAAACAGGGTGCTTCTGGTTCAGTGAAAGATTCTGTCTCAAGGTTATTCATCAGATAAAGAGCAATAGAGGACAACAGCTAATGTCCTGCTGTGGTCTCTGAATGGGTACATATATACCATAGAGAAAAAAGGAAGGAAGTACAGGAGGGAGAAATTGCTTCATGTACTATTTATTACTATCTTAAGAGGTTGAAAATCTAGTACAATGTATTTAAAATTTACAGTTTACACTTATAATTATAAATTACAGTTTACCTTTTAAACTTCATTAAGTGTAATATAAAGTGACTGATAGTCTTCCATTATTATTGTGATAATTTTTCTGGCTTCATTTTCCTTAATGAAATAAGGTACTCAAAATGTGTTTAATTTAAAATATTTTTCAGGTGGCAAACATTCCCTGGAGTGTACATTAATATTAACAGAGGGGGACTCCGCCAAATCTCTAGCTGTATCTGGATTAGGTGTGATTGGTAGGGACAGATATGGAGTCTTCCCACTCAGGGGTAAAATTCTCAATGTACGAGAAGCCTCTCATAAACAGGTTTGTATTTATTCACATAGGTATCCATGACAGTTCTAACATATTGCTCAAATTGAATTTTTTCAAATGTAGATTCAGACTCATATATACTTTCATATACTTCAGCAATTTAAAAATAATTTCAATATTTTTCTTTTTGTATAGATTATGGAAAATGCAGAGATAAATAATATTATTAAAATAGTTGGTTTGCAATACAAGAAAAGTTATGATGATGCAGAATCTCTGAAAACTTTACGTTATGGAAAGATTATGATTATGACTGATCAGGTTGGTCTGAAAGTTATTACATATTTACAGTTCATATCTTCAGATTGTCTTATTCATGTATATATGTATGTATGAATGCATGCTGGATGCAGGACAGATGTTTTACCACTGAGCTACATATCTAACTCTGAGACTGTTGTTTGGTAATTGTCTCGGGAAGTAGTATAGGGTAATTGTCTCAGAAAGTATAGTATAGATTGTGATTGTGTGCTTCTAGAGGACACATTATTGTATGGAAACCTGCACATGAAGCCCGTTTTATATTATTTAATTTTTTGGCAGTTATTAATCTCATTGGTTATTTTTAAATGTCTTGAAATGCAGCAATTAGGAAAAGAACAGGACACAGTATTATATCACAGTAACTAAGCCTATGTGGGAATAGGAATGAAGTATTGGCATCTGTAAGAGAAAAACAGTGACCTAGTAGTTTGCTAGTTACTATTGGCACATGTTGGCCTAAGTTAAGATGAACAAAACCAAGGAGGACTTTAACATAGCAGTAATCAAGAAAGAACTAGAATATTGAAAATGGATAACTTTATATGTAACCAACAGTATCTCTTAAAATGTAAAAGCATTTGTGAAATATTCACCAGAAAAAGCTGCAATATACTTTTATGTTTCGCAGCTTTCATGTCGTGAGAAGACATGTAAATAACTGCACCCAATGGCCTTCCTCTTCTATTGCCCAGGGAAGTGCGCTTATAACCGTGTGTGAAGTTTTCCACCTTTAAACATCTGGTACACCATATAACATGAATAATGATAACATGTTCATTATGCAAGGACAAGTATATTCAGTCTGTTGTTAATTGAACTTGTAGTTTAAGTGATAGTCTTCTAATCTATAATGTTTCATTAAATACTTATCTACATTTGAATGAGATTTTGCCTTGCCTTCACTCATACATTTTAAAACTTGTTTAAAAGTAGTTATAGTCTATAAAATTATGGAACTTTTTACTTTATATTTATTTAGGATCAAGATGGTTCTCACATCAAAGGCCTGCTAATCAATTTTATTCATCACAATTGGCCATCACTTTTGAAGCATGGTTTTCTTGAAGAATTCATTACTCCCATTGTAAAGGTACAACTTGCATTCTTTTAATTTTGCATTTTGTTTTGTTTTGTTTTTTGTTTGTTTGTTTTTTGAGACAGGGTTTCTCTGTATAGCCCTGGCTCTCCTGGAACTCACTCTGTAGACCAGGCTGACCTCGAACTCAGAAATCCACCTGCCTCTGCCTCCCAGATGCTGGGATTAAGGGCATGCGCCACCACTGCCTGACTTGTAATGTTTTCATAAGTCTTAGCAGAATAACTAATTTCTTTCTTTTCTCTGATTAATTTAAGGCAAGCAAAAATAAGCAGGAACTTTCCTTTTATAGTATTCCTGAATTTGATGAGTGGAAAAAACATATAGAAAACCAGAAAGCCTGGAAAATAAAGTACTACAAAGGTTTGTAATTTAATATTTATGTTTATAAAGTGACTGCCTAGGTAATCTATTTTATGAGAGTAATAAAATACCTTGAAAGTTTGTCTTTTAGATTTTACCACCAGTTTATTTTTGACTGGAAGGGTTTTATCCCTAAAATTTTTTTTATTGGACATTTTGTTTATTTACATTTCAAATGTTATCACCTTTCCTGATGACTCCCCCAGGAACTCCATATCCCATCCCCCCTCCCCATGTTCAAGGCTCTTCCTCAATTTCTCTTCTTTTAGTTTCAGTGTAACTGGTTTTATGTCAAGGTCCTTGATCCACTTGGACTTGAGCTTTGGGCAAGGAGATAATAATGGGTTGATTTGCATTTTTCTACATGATCTACTGCCATTTGAACCAGCACCATTTGTTGAAAATGCTGCCTTTTTTCCACTGGATGGTATTAGCTCCTTTGTCAAAGAACAAGTGACCATAGGTGTGTGGGTCCATTTTGGGGTCTTCAGTTCTAGTCCATTGATTTTCCTGCCTGTTTCTATACCAATACCATGCAGTTTTTATCACAATTGCTCTGTAGCACAGCTTGAGGTCAGGGATGGTAATTCCCCCAGAAGTTCTTTTATTGTTGAGAATAGTTTTCACTATCTTGGGTTTTTTGTTATTCCAAATTAATTTGCAAATTGCTCTTTCTAACTCTATGAAGAATTGATTCGGAATTTTGATGGGGATTGCATTTAATTTGTAGATTGCTTTTGGCAAGATGGCCGTTTTTACTATATTAATCCTGCAAATCCGTGAGTATCGGAGGTCTTTTCATCTTCTGAGATCTTCTTTAATTTCTTTCTTCAAAGACTTGAATTTCTTATCATACAGATCTTTCACTTGCTTAGTTAGAGTCACGCCAAGGTATTTTATATTATTTGTGATTATTGTGAAGGGTGTTGTTTCCCTAATGTCTTTCTCAGCCTGTTTATCCTTTGAGTAGAGGACGGCCACTGATTTGTTTGAGTTAGTTTTATATACAGTCACTTTGCTGAAGTTGTTTATCAGCTGTAGGAGTTCTCTGGTGGAATTTTTGGGGTCACTTAATTAACTATCATATCTGCAAATAGTGATATTTTGACTTCTTACTTTCCAATTTGGTTCTTTTTGACCTCGTTTTGTTGTCTAATTTCTCTGGCTAGGACTTTGAGTATGATACTGAATAGTTAAGGGAGAGGGTGGGCAGCCTTGTCTAGTCCCTGATTTTAGTGGATTGCTTCAATTTTCTCTCCATTCAGTTTTATGTTGACTACTGGTTTGCTGTATATAGCTTTTACTATGTTTAGGTATGGGCTTTGGATTCCTCATCTTTCCAAGACTTTTACCATGAAGGGGTGTGAAATTTTGTCAAATGCTTTCTCAGCATCTAATGAGATGATCATGTGTTTGTTTTTTTCCTTTCAGTTTGTTTATATAGTGAATTACGTTGATAGATTTCTTTATATTGAACCATCCCTGCATTCCTGGAATAAAGCCTACTTGATCATGATGGATGATCATTTTGATGTGTTTTTGGATTGAGTTTGTGAGAATTTTATTGCATATTTTTGCACTGATATTCATAAGGGAAATTGGTCTGAAGTTCTGTTTCTTTGCTCTTTCTTTGTTGGGTCTTTGTGTAGTTTAGGTATAAGCATAATTTTGGCTTCATAGAATGAATTGAGTAGTGTTTCTTCTGTTTCTATTTGTGGAATAGTTTGAAGAGAATTGGTATTAGGTCTTCTTTGAAGGTCTGATCGAACTCTGCAGTAAACCCATCTGGTGCTGGGCTTTCTTTTCTTGGAAGACTTTTAATGACTGCTGCTATTTCTTTAGGGGTTATGGGACTGTTTAGATGGTTTATCTGATCCCGATTTAACTTTGGCATCTAGTATCTGTCTAGAAAATTATCCACTTCATATAGATTTTCAAGTTTTTTGAGTATAGGCTATTGTAGTAGGATCTGATGATTTTTTTTTTGAATTTCTTCAGTTTCTGTTGTTATGTCTCACTTTTCATTTCTGATTTTAATTTTGATACTGTCCCTGTGCCCTTTGGTCAGTCTGGCTAAGGGTTTATCTATCTTGTTGATTTTTCTCAAAGAACCAGCTCCTGATTTTGTTGTTTCTATGTGGTTGATTTCACCCGTGAGTTTGATTATTTCCTGCTGTCTACTCCTCTTGGGTGTATTTGCTTCTTTTTCTCCTAGAGCTTTCAGGTGTTCTGTCAAGCTGCTAGTGTATGTTCTCTCCACTTTCTTTTTTGTAGGCACTCAGAGCTATGAGATTTTTACTTAGCACTGCTTTCATTTTGTCCTATAAGTTTTGGTATGAGGTGGGTGCCTTCATTTTCATTAAATTCTAAAAAGTCTTTCCTTTCCCTCCCTCCCTCCCTCCCTCCCTCCCTCCCTCCCTCCCTCCCTCCCTCCCTCCCTCCCTCCCTCCCTCCCTCCCTCCCTCCCTCCCTTCCTTCCTTCTCCAAGTTATTGAGTAGTGCGTTGTTCAGTTTCCATGTGTATGTGGGCTATTTATTTATTTATTTATTTATTTTGATGTTATTGAAGACTAGCTTTAGTCCATGGTGATCTGAAAGGATGCATGGGATTATTTCAGTCTTGTATCTGTTGAGGTCTGTTTTTGAGGCTCAGTTTTGGAGAAGGTACCGTGAGGTGCTGAGAAGGTATATTCTTTTGTTTTAGGATAAAATATTCTATAGATATCTGTTAGATCCATTTGGTTCATAACTTCTGTTAGTTTCAGTGTGTCTCTGTTTAGTTTCTGTTTCCATGATCTGTCCATTGATGAGAACGGGGTGTTAAAGTCTCCCGCTATTATTGTGTAAGGTGCAATGTGTGCTTTGAGAGTTAATAAAGTTACTTTATGAAGATGGGTACCCTTTCATTTTGAGCATAGATGTTCAGAATCGAGAGTTCTTCTTGGTAGATTTTTCCTTCAACAAGTATGAAGTGGCCTTCTTTATCTTTTTTGATAACTTTAGGTTGAAAGTCGATTGTATTCAATATTAGAATGGCTACTCCAGCTTGTTTCTTGGGATCATTTGCTTGGCAAATTGTTTTCCAGAGTTTTACTCTGAAATAGTGTCTTTCCTTGTCACTGAGGTGCATTTCCTGTATGCAGCAAGATATTGGGTCCTTTTTATGTATCCAGGCCGCTAGTCCATGTCTTTTTATTGGGGAATTGAGTCCATTGATGTTAAGAGATAGTAGGGAAAGTGATTGTTGCTTCCTGTTATTTTTATTGTTAGAGGTTGAATTATGTTTGTGTTGCTATCTTCTTTTGGGTTTGTTGGAAGAAGATTACTTTCTTGCTTTTTCTAGGGTGAAGTTTCCCTCCTTGTGTTGGCATTTTCTATCTGTTATCCTTTGTAGGGATGGATTTGTGGAAATTTATTGTGTAAATTTAGTTTTGTCATGGAATATCTTGGTTTCTCCATCTATGCTAATTGAGAGTTTTGCTGGGTATAGTAGCCTGGGCTGGCATTTGTGTTTTCTTAGGGTCTTTATGTTGTCTGTCCAGGATCTTCTGACTTTTATGATCTCTGGTGAGAAGTCTGCTGTAGTTCTGATAGGTCTGCCTTTATATGTTACTTGACCTTTTTCCCCTTATTGCTTTTAATATTCTTTCTGTGTTTTGTGCATTTGGTGTTTTGATTATCATGTGACAGGAGGGATTTCTTTTTGGTCTAGTCTATTTGGAGTTCTGTATGCTTCTTGTATGTTCATGGGCATCTCTTTGTTTAGGTTAGGGAAGTTTTCTTCTATAATTTTGTTGTAGATATTTATTGGCCCTTTAAGTTGGGAATCTTCACTCTCTTATATAGCTACTATCATTAGGTTTGGTGATCTCATTGTGTCCTGAATTTTCTGGATGTTTTGGGTTAGGAGCTTTTTGCCTTTTGCCTTTTCTTTGACTGTTGTGTCAGTGTTTTCTATGGTATCTTCTGCACCTGATATTCTCTCTTCTATATCTTGTAGCCTATTGATGATGCTTGCATCTATGACTCCTGTTCTCTTTTCTAGATTTTCTATCTCCACAGTAGTCTCCCTTTGTGATTTCTTTATTGTTTCTTCTTCCAGTTTTAGATCCTGGATGGGTTTTTTTTTCCCCCTTTTCACCTCTTAGGTTGTGTTTTCTTTAAGGGATTTTTGTGTTTCCTCTTTAAAGGCTTCCACCTGTTTACTTGTGTTCCCCTGTTTTTCTTTAAGGAAGATATTCATGTCCTTCTTAAAGTCTTCTCCTATCATAATGAAAAGTGATTTTAAAATCTGAGTTTTCCTTTTCCAGTGTGATGGAGTATTCAGACCTTGCTATGGAACAAGAACTGGGTTCTGATGATGCCAAGTAACCTTGGTTTTTGTTGCTTATGTTCTTGTGCTTGCCTCTCACCATCTGGTTATCTCTATTCCTACCTTCACTCACTGTCTCTGACTGGAGCCTTTCCCTCCTGTTATCTTGGTTGTGTCAGAATTCCTTAGATTTCAGCTATCTCTGTGATCGTGTGATCCTGAGATACTGAGTGTAAGAGCTCCTGCGAGTCAAGCTGCTTCTGGGGTCCTGAAATCCTGGTGTTTTTAAGCTCCTGAGATTCTATGATCATGGGCATATTAGAGCTCCTGGGAGTCCGGCTTCCTCTATTTCCTTCTATTGTAGGATTGGGTGCAGAGCTAGTGCCCAAGGTCAGCTCAGGGCACAGGCTCAGACCTGTGTCCCTGGATCCTCGGCAGATCCCAGTTACTCCTGGTTTGCAGTGGGTGTTTTGACTTCCTTACCTATGATCCTGGGCGAGTTAGACCTCCTGGGAGTTTTAAAACCCCTGGGAGTCTACCTTCTCCTGGGTATTATGTGATTGGGTGCAGACCTAGTACCCATGGTCTGCTCAGGGCACTAGCTCAGACCGGAAGATGAAGGTTTTCTTTTTTAATAGAAAATTCTGAGGGACCCTTATATAGCCGTCTCATATGAGGCTATGCCAGTGCCTGGCAAATACAGAAGTGGATGCTCACAGTAATCTATTGGATGGAACACAGGGCCCCCAGTGGAGGAGCTAGAGAAAGTACCCAAGAGCTGAAGGGGTCTGCAACCTTATAGGAGGAACAACAATATGAACTAACCAGTACCCCCAGAGCTCGTGTCTCTAGCTGCGTACGTAGCAGAAGATGGCCTAGTCGGCCATCATTGGGAAGAGAGGCCCCTTGGTCTTATGAAGATCATATGCCCCAGTACAGGGGAATGCCAGGGCCAAGAAGTGGGAGTGGGTAGGTAGGGAAGCAGGGTGGGGAAGGGTATAAGGAACTTTCGAGATAGCATTTGAAATGTAAATAAAGAAAATATCTAACAATAAAGAGTATTGATATAAAAAAAAGAAAGTTCTGTAAGCAAAATTTTAAACTCCCACAAATAGTAGTAGTAGTAGTAGTAGTAGTAGTAGTAGTGGTGGTGGTGGTGGTGGTGGTGGTGGTGGTGGTGGTGGTAGTAGTAGTAGTAGTAGTAGTAGTAATCTTACAGAATTTCTTCTTAGCACTTGAACTTTATCTTATGCATGCACACACACAAATATTGTATAAGAATACAGCTACTTATTCATTTTAACAATCATGGTTTTGTGCCACATAGCCTTTCTTAACTAAGTGTTAATCTGAAATTACTGTTAGACCTTATAGTATTTCAACCGTCACTACTTTAATGTGCTTCTAACAAATACCCATATTCTTTTGTAACATTTAAAATCTAGCTAAGTTAAATTTCTCAAGATTATATTAATGTATATTTAATATTTTAAATTAAGATTCAAACAGTTAGCAATCTGATTTATGGGTCTCTTAAATCTCTGAATGAAACCTTTTCATGTTTCATGAATATTTTCTCATTTTAATTCATTAAAAAAGCTGCTCTGTGTAAATTTCCCACATCTTAAAATTTTCCCATTGTGCTCCTTCCCTTTCATTTAATGTGTAACAACTTTCTTTTTCATTATTTTCTGTTACATGATACTTAAATCAGAATGTGATCATATTTGAGTTGGATTTGTTTGCCAGAAACAATTATTAATATGTATTATTGTATATTTAAGTCATGAGGCATATATTTGGTTTGTCTGTCTTAAGATTGATCAATTAGTAACAATTTAATGACTTTCCCTATAAGTTTTTCATGTGATGGTTTTGAACAGCCATTATTTGTGACCCTGTTTTATATTAAATTATACAGGATTAGGTACCAGTACCGCTAAAGAAGCAAAGGAATATTTTGCTGATATGGAAAGGCATCGCATTTTGTTTAGATATGCTGGACCTGAAGATGATGCTGCCATCACCTTGGTAAGTATATTGTGAATAAAAAAAAATTCTTTCGCTATCCTCTTCCTGCTGTATGTTTCCTTCTCGAGTTTTGTGTGAGAAGTAAGTCTTTCTTGAAAGTATAGTACCTAAAGTAGTGAATTTTGATTTTATTATTTCTTTAATAAAAAGCCTCAGCTCAAATATAATTTTGCTTCAATGTTATTAGGAAAACCACTTTAGTTCATTTATAAATTCAAGTTTTATAATGAAATTAATTTTAATATATGGCATTATTACTTGGACTTCTTCAGGCATTTAGTAAGAAGAAGATTGATGACAGAAAAGAGTGGTTAACCAACTTTATGGAGGATCGGAGACAGCGTAGGTTACATGGCCTACCAGAGGTTAGTCATGAAGATGATCTGGGGGAAAGGTAAGACTAAGATTTATGCAGCGAGAGTGACATCATTGCTATGTAACTTTCTCCTAGCAATTTTTATATGGTACAGCAACAAAGCATTTGACATACAATGATTTCATCAACAAGGAATTGATTCTCTTCTCAAACTCGGACAATGAGAGATCTATCCCATCTCTTGTGGATGGTGAGTAATCAAAGTTTCTCATCCTTGCATACTCTGTATGGTTTAATTATGTGTACTTTAGGCTGCCCTTATGGGCCTCTTTAAATTCTTATTTAAAATACCAAAGTCTATAGTCCATTTAAATTCTTATTTGAAATCTTAGAAAACATGAAGAATTGATTCAAAAGGGCTTAAGCTTTTGAGGTAAAAGAGCTGATGTTTTTATTATTTCTTTGAGTTTTTCAGGAAAAATCTTTAAAGGACTTTTTTTTTTTTGTTGTTATTAAAGTAATTTCAAAAATTGAAATTTCAAAAGTTAAATAAAATAGAACTTTGTCTAAATATTTATGAAAGACTTAAGTTTTTAAAATGCCTTTATATCTCAATAACAAAACCCAATCTAAATAATTTATATAATTTATAATAATCTAACTTACAAAATTTAGAAACTTTCTATTAGGACTGATTTTCTTATTTGGAATGACTCTACCCTCAATTTTATAAGTCATAGCAAATTTGTTCACATTTGTGTTGCTTGTTTTATTAATTTAATAACAGTTCTGCCCATCTATTATGTCTAGCCTGAGATTGTGTCCCTTCTATGAAATATTCCTTCAGTCTAAATTACATGAACTTCTATGCTACTTCTATGCACCTCCTATTGTTTAAGCTAATTTTGTTTCCTCAGTTAAATTATGAAATTTTCAAAGAAGTAGCCATATTTCATTATATTCCTTCTTTGATGCTCTGGCCTCACAATGATAGATGCAACTGTCAGCATATATGGATAAGGTTATTGCTGTGTTCATTGGTCTCAAGCAAGGAGGAGAAAACAGCATATATTCTTGACTGAGGTTATTAGAAAGTTTCTATTTCAATTGCTTTTAGGACACTGAGACTGGTTTAGTAATTTGCTCATTCACATGGCTTGAGTATCCAGATTATAAAGATTCTAAAGTCTACATGAGTTCTTAACTACTGCAGTAAACATTTATAAGTGTTCATGTCTATAGATATGCTAATAGAAACTACCAAGCTTTTGTTTGTTAATACTTCACATTACTGCTGGCATAAGTCACATGCAATAAAGACTCTTGTGGAAGAGGTATGGCACTCTCGATAGCTCTTTAAGTCCAGGAGATCTTTAATTGGCACTCTTTTGGAACTGTAAATATCTCATTTTTTTCCCAAACATGTAATGTTGCCACTAAAAGAGTTGATATTTTGAAGTATTTTATTTATAACATATAAAAATGATAGATAAGGATGGTTAACAAACTTTATGGAGAGGATCAGAGAGTGTAGGTTGCATGGCCTATCAGAGGTTAGTCATGAAGGTGATCTGGGGAAAGAGGTGAGACTGATGAGATTCATGCAGTGATGGTATTTTAAAAATAGTTCTAAAACTATTTTAAAAGGAGGGTTGTTCTTTTTAAAAATAGGCTTCAAGCCAGGTCAACGAAAAGTTTTGTTTACCTGTTTCAAGAGGAATGATAAACGTGAAGTGAAAGTAGCGCAGCTGGCTGGATCTGTTGCTGAGATGTCTGCTTACCACCATGGAGAAGTAAGCACTGAAGATGGGATCAACTGAGAACTGTAATTTTTTGGGATGCTAAATGATAATTATTCATAATAGAGGAATTTTCTTTTTATGAGGTCTTAGAAAGTGCAATAGAATTTTGAGTTTTGTTTTCAATACAAACTGAGGCATAGTTCTAAAAAACTTAGGCTGTTAACCTTCTGGTTTTTTTTGTTTGTTTGTTTTCTGTTTTTCTATTTCATAGCAAGCATTGATGATGACTATTGTGAATTTGGCTCAGAATTTTGTGGGCAGTAATAACATTAACTTGCTTCAGCCCATTGGTCAGTTTGGAACTCGGCTTCATGGTGGCAAAGATGCTGCAAGCCCTCGTTATATTTTCACAATGTTGAGGTAAATAATTTTCTAACTTATTGACATAAAGTTCAATTTAAGTTTGTTATATCAAGTAAAAGTTTAGTAGAATGATAATGGTGGGAAAAAAGGATCATTTAGTTTTTCTGCTCAGGGAGAGTACTTCAAATTATTTGATCATAAATTTTTATGCATTCCTGGTAAAAATTCAGTGCTAATAAAAATAAACCTTTATTCTGCACCTAATGCTATTTTTTTAGACTGAAAGGAAGGGTTAGGTATTTTATTCAGAATAATTGGAAATTCTTACAAAGTTATGTAATAATATTAAAGCACTTAAGAAATTAAGTAAATATCAAAGTACATAAAGACTCATACTGGCTTGTGCTTGGGAGAAATATGCCTTTTGTACTAATATTAGGTGGATTTTATTATGTGTAGTCAAAATTATTAAAATCTAGGTCCTTATAAAGTTTCATTTCTCAGAGTAATATTCTTCTATTTCTTTTTGATAGCTCTCTGGCAAGACTTCTTTTTCCAGCTGTGGATGATAACTTGCTTAAGTTCCTTTATGATGATAATCAACGTGTAGAGCCAGAGTGGTATATCCCTATAATCCCCATGGTTTTGATTAATGGTGCTGAGGGTATTGGGACTGGATGGGCTTGTAAACTGCCCAACTATGATGCTAGAGAAATTGTGAACAATGTCAGGCGGATGCTAGAAGGTTTGGATCCTCATCCCATGGTAAGTTTTTATAGCTTAGATTGTTTACTTAAATAACGGACAAAATTAATTTCTCCTAGAAAAATATGGAATCTTCATTTTAGTGCTGTTGTAGATAGGATCCTATTAAGATTTAAATTTATATTTGATTACCTGAAATATATAAATGAATGAGTCTGAAGATAAGTTTTATGGGGTGAAACTGTTTATTGAAATTTTAAAATAACCTTGTACCTTATCAGGGTTTAAAATCTCCGAATTGTATAAAGAATGGTGTTCTTGGTACACTCACATGTTAAAGTATCAAGCTGTGAAAAGTTTCCATACATACACACACACATATACATACACATACATACATATATATAATACATACACACACACACACACACACACACACACACACATATACATACACATACATACATGTATATAATACATACACACACACATATATATACACACACATACATAGACACACACACGTACATGTACATTTATATAGTACAGAAGCCAGAAGAGGGCATTGAGTGCCTTCCCCTTTCACTGTCTTAATGCTTTGAGACCAGGTGTCTCACTGAACTGGACGCAGCCATTTCAGCTAGGCTGGCAAGCCAGTGAGCTCCTGGTATTTACTTGTCTTTTCATCTCATTGGTGGGGTTACTGCTTTATGCAGCCATGCCTTGCTTTTTATGTAGATTCTGGGGATATGAACTTAGGTCCTACATGCATTCACAGCAAACAATTCCCAAGCTCCAAATTACTTTCTATGATAGTATTTTATTTAAGGTGTTTTAGATCCATTTGAGAATAATGAGCTAGTTATTCTATTAGTATATACTTCTTATATTCCTTGTATCACATGGCCCTGTACTAAGAGGTGAGTGAAAAAGTTAGGGTCTTTTGTTTTCCATAGTTAATATCTTGTCAGAAGAAGATATTAGGGCTTGAAATTTATAGTGAGCAAAGATATTTAATATATACAAAATGTCCCCTACTATATGTTCAACTTCTTAGAGATAGCAATAAAGTATAGATTTTTGAAGAGGAAATAAGTGATGTGATTAGGAATGAGTAAAGTTATGTTGGTGAATAAAGTGGGGAGCTGAGTATGTGTCAGAGGTAGTAGATGGTCTTTTTGCTATCACAAAGAACTGCCTGTGGCAGGTTATTTTTTGTGTGGGAAAGAGGCATATTGTATTTCAGAATTCTGGGCTTTGGGGGCCTAGAGGCCTCATCTAATGCTGCCTTTCATGCTGACCAAATCCTCTGGCAGTACAGGGCTTCAAATGGTGAGAAACAAGGAGGAAGCACACACACACACACACACACACACACACACACACACACACACAGACACACACACACACACAGACACACACACACACACACACACACACACACACAGACAGACACACACACATGCTGTCTTGCTGGCCTCACCTCTGTCCTTCATGCAAGGTTCTAGGATTTAGTCATGGGGCTTTACCTTTTGTTTAATCCTAACCACTTACCAAAGCCTTACTTCTAAAATTCTCTCTCAGATTTCTTGCAGTGGTAACTATATTTTCATATGAAACCTTGGCAGAACATTCACACATTTTAAGTGATAGTAAATAGTTGTAAGCATTCAACATCTTCAAACAGACCATGGGAGAAGAGTAGTAGTTCTACAGGAAAGAAAAATCACTAGAATAAAATTAGAAAGTTCAGTTGGATCCAGAAAAACTCTACAAGCCATTCATTGTGAAGCAAAAGGAGTTTGGATTTAAAGGATATTAAGCTAACATGGAAGGAATTTGGTCAGTAGACTGAGGAAGAGACTAATTTAGGAAGCCTGTGAAAAGTGTTGGGAAGATTAAGTGGTATTCAGATTCTATTAACAGAAGCTATAAATACAAGATTAAGGAGCTTAGTGAGCAGCAAGTGAGGCCTAGAAGTTGTAGTCCTGTTAGCCTGCTGTGTCAGTAGCCATTTGCTAAGGGCTATTTAGAGGTGGTACTGCTCTCAGGAGCAAAGTCAAATCAAGTCATTTCTATTTCCCTGGCAGCTTCCAAACTATAAGAACTTCAAAGGCACCATCCAGGAACTTGGTCAGAACCAGTATGCTGTTAGTGGTGAGATATTTGTGGTGGACAGAAACACAGTAGAGATTACAGAACTTCCAGTTAGAACATGGACACAGGTTAGTATAACCAAATGAGAAGTGCATTGCATTTCAAAGAATGAATTCTTTGTGGCACAAATAATTCACCTCTTTGTTTATTCTGTGTCTATATAAAGGTTTGATTCCATATTATTTTTATCCTTATATTTGAATTTTCAAGTTTTTAAGTATATGTAAAAAATAGTATGTTTTATATTAGCTTAGTGATTCTCACGTGAGTCACATCCCCTATGGAGTTGAACAACCCTTTCACAGGGGTCACCTAAGACCATCGGAAAACACAGATAGTTATACTATAATCCATAATAGCAGCAACATTACAATTATGAAGTAGCAACAAAATAACTTTATGAGTGGGGTTCGCTGCAGCGTTGTGAAGGTGGAGAACCATTGCATTAGTTGGTGCTTCCTTTAATTCATTTTTAAAAAGAGACTTTGTGTTTGTTTTAAAACAAAAGGCATGCAATGTATATTGTAGGCCAATATAACTAATATGCTCAGTAAATTCAGATCAGTTTCAGTTGCTATAAATCAATCCACTCTACTAGGTCTAGCAATGTCATCCTCCTTACACCCATGAACTTAGAGTATCTGTGGTGTGTAAGTAGTTCAGAACCAGAACCTGCATATTGTATGGCTTTTCTCACCATCAAGGATTCCCTCAGAATTTTAAAAAGATTATGTGACTAATGATAACATGATAATGTATTGTAACAAGATTTATTATCTTTTTAAATGTTTCCTAGGTATACAAGGAGCAGGTCCTAGAACCTATGCTTAATGGAACAGATAAAACACCGGCACTGATTTCTGATTACAAAGAATATCATACTGACACAACTGTGAAGTTTGTGGTGAAAATGACAGAAGAGAAACTAGCGCAAGCAGAAGCTGCTGGCCTGCATAAAGTTTTTAAACTTCAAACTACTCTTACTTGCAATTCCATGGTAATATAATCTTTTTTAAATGGTCATACATTGGATTATTATAATAAGAGCCACAACAATGAACTTGAATGCTAAAGAATCTAGCAATTAATTTCTTTCCTCTGATGCTAGGTACCAAACTCAGGTCTTCTGCAAGAATAGTATGTACTTTTAACTGCAAGCCACCACTCCAGCCTCCTAAGAAATCCTCTAAAAAATAGTCTTTTACAATTTTTACTATTTTAAACTTTCCCATAGTTTATGGTAATTGCATTTATCAAATTTCTGTCACTAAAGAAATATTTATAGAAATGTTTTTAATAATTTTGGTTTATTTTTAAGTGGTTTCAGGGGTAGTACATATTCATATTAGAGTTATTTTAAGTACTATACATATTATATAAATTAAAATACCAGTACAGATTTATTGGATTTAAAGCAAAATCTTTGTATTTTATGTAGGTACTCTTTGATCATATGGGTTGTCTGAAGAAGTATGAAACTGTGCAAGACATTTTGAAAGAATTCTTTGATTTACGGTTAAGTTATTATGGTTTACGGAAGGAATGGCTTGTAGGAATGCTGGGAGCAGAATCTACAAAGCTTAATAATCAAGCCCGTTTCATTTTAGAGAAGATACAGGGGAAAATTACTATAGGTAAGGCATAACCATTAAAGATTTGAACATTAGTTAAAATGGAAAAAAATCTTTATTAATAGAAGACATTTTTTTATCAGTAGAATATAAGCAAATACAAATTGATCTCTTTTCTTGATCCTAATTTTATTTTTCCCTCACATAGAGAATAGGTCAAAGAAAGATTTGATTCAAATGTTAGTCCAGAGAGGTTATGAATCTGACCCAGTGAAAGCGTGGAAAGAAGCACAAGAAAAGGTAATCACCTGCAGAAAGCAGACACTCAGAGAAGCTCTGAAACCAAACAATCCCCACCCCAAAGTCTGAATTTAGAACGGATAAAGGCGCTAAGCTGTTTGGTGACTGAAGGCTTCTGCTAACCCACAGAGCAGACACAGTTTAGGAGTTCACAGTGCATACCTACCACAAAGCACCCATCTCCACCAGGGCTTTTAGAAATGGCTCCATGCTGAGAATGTGGCTCAGTGTCCTTGCAAGAGTCTGCCATGAAGAGGTGGTTTATGTAAAGTACATGCATACTCTTTGAGAGACAGACTGGTGGCCCTCAAAATCATTCCATTGTCCAGTCTGTGATGACAGTGTGGCATCTGCTTGGTCTAGTTGTGGGTGGGGTCCGGAAGATGAGAGACAAACGTGCTTTGTCGTCACTAACACCAAGCATGTGCTCTGCCTGTGTTTAGACTTTTGGTCCGAAATTTAAACACTATAATTAAGTAATTAAGTTGTCCATTTTAGACAATACTTGTATTTATTCAATGAATGAAATATTGAAAGCTTAAGAGTTCCCTAGAGTTAATTTCTTAGTATTTGTGATGATAAAAAGGCAATTTTAAAAGGCAGTACAACATAGAGATTGAGAACTTTTTTATATAGAGATTGAGTTAAAAAACAGCAATAATTAATATTTTTAGATACTAAAATAGATTTGTATACACACACACATATATATGATAGCAATGTTAACATTGTTTAAGAGAGTTAAAACTGTGTGATATACTGTGAGCTGATATTTTTGCAGTTTAGTTTTCAACCATAATTTTTTTTTTAATTTTCATCAAAGTATATTGAAATACTGCTCTTGTTCAAATTAAGCTTTTCTCAAATTTGAAGTCAATATAATACGTTAAAAAGTGAGTAAAATCAGAACAAATTCTGTAGTGTCAAGCTAAAAGGCTTATTTACTATTTTAATAAAAGTAGGACATGACAATGCGGTGAAAGCACATTCTTTTCATCTTTTATTGTGTTGCTGAACTCCAAATTATGCTTTATATCTTTCTTGAACAGTGTCGTTGTTGGTTTAAACTACAGATCTTTTAAAAATTGCCAAATAAGCTAATGAATTCAGTGCTTGCTCAGTTTTAAAATATAAGGGTGTTCTGGTTTTGGAACGCCCTTCTGGTGGAAGCAGAATTCATGGATAAAAGCTAGTTGCTCTTAGTACTTGCATTAACACCATGAAAGTTTTGCAGCATTGTTGCCAAGTGTACACTTAAGGGAGTAAGGAGTTCAGGCACCACAAGGAGTGGTAGAGTCTGTAGTGTTGGGAGAGAGAGAGTTATAAAATACCTACTTAAAGATTATTTCTTGTACTGCAAATTCTATCATTAAACATGGAAAAGCTCACTTATTAATCAATTTCTAAAAGTGTCCTCAGCTATAGGCTTGTTAATAGTAAACACACACACATATTCTTAGAGTGCTTCTGGTGTCATGAAAACCTAGACACAAAATGCACTCTGCAGTTTGCGTTTTAGGCAGAATTGTACTGTGCTCTAGTACCTCGTGGAAGGCTAATAAACCCAGCTTTCTATAGCTCCATGGCAGCTCACTGTGGAACATGATCTAAACCTTATCTAGTACTTGCTAATCACCTAGCAACTGTTCACTAATCGAGTGTATAGTTTTATTCATGTCATGAAGCATCCTGATTTGTACTTTTAATTTTTATCACTTTATTTCCAAAGTATACTCAGACCTAATTTTGTAGGTATACATTAATTTATTTCAACATTCTTAATGGTAAAGCTTCTTTGTTCATAAACTTTTGGCTTGTTAGAGTATCTTTCATTTTTAACTGTCTGAGTGTCTTAAACAACTTTAATTTCATTTAATACCTTTGTTTTTAAGCCTTCGAATGCAATGACACAAAATTACTTGTATTGATTCATTGTAATTTGAAACATAGTGTTAGGATAAGAGGCTTCTTTAAAGTGCAATTGCTTTTCTGAGTAAAATTTTAGAAAAATCTCTCCTCCTTAAATCATCAACTTAGTCTTCAGTCATCTTATTTTCTGAGTTCAAATTTGAATAATCCTTATAGTAATAGGGAATTTTTATTAAAATATATCCATAGTAAATAAATGTAGCCTATTTATGCTCTTACAACTATTAAAACTTTTTATAAGTGATTTTTTTCTGTGTGTTTTCATGTCCACTAACTAACCAGTATAAAAGTCTGACAATATGCAATGACAAAAATTTTACGTAATAATTTTAAGATACAATGTCTTTTCAGTTTGGGACTTAGGAAAGCAATTAACATTTCATCAAATTCTTGAGTAAATACAATATACTATTTCTTCTGAAGATTTTATTATATAGCTTAAGAAAATCTTAAGCTTTTTTTTTTAACATAAGAAATAGGGTTTATAGGCAATCTTGATGGTAATCTTAAAAAACTCCTACCACCCTGAAGGAGTAGCATTAACAGTACAGCATTTAAGCCCAATATTAATGAAATTAAAATGCTGATCTGGTATTATAATGGACCTTAATATAAAGCTTATTATTTTTTACAGGCTGCAGAAGAGGAAGATTCACAAAACCAACATGATGACAGTTCCTCTGATTCAGGAACTCCTTCAGGCCCTGATTTTAATTATATTTTAAATATGTCTCTATGGTCTCTTACTAAAGAAAAAGTTGAAGAACTCATTAAACAGAGAGATACGAAAGTATGAACATTTGTGGGTTACATAATTTGGAACTATTTCAGTATTATCCATATCTTTGATTTTCTTTGTCCGAAACTTAGTTATTTTGATTTATCCTTTACACATTTAAAAACTATTAAATGTTAAACTGTACCCCCTCTCTCCCTCCCTCCTTCCTCCCTCCCTCTCCTCCTCCTCCTCCTCCTCCTTCTTCTTTCTCTCTCTCTTTCTCTCTCTCTCTCTCTCTCTTTCAATTGTAGGGGCGAGAGGTTAATGATCTCAAGAGGAAGTCTCCTTCAGATCTTTGGAAAGAAGACTTAGCAGCATTTGTTGAAGAATTGGATGTATGTTAAATCTCTATTAAATATATGTATTTCAGACTGGCAATATAGCTTAGTGTAAGGCCCCACGCCTGCTAAATGAATAAATAATTTTTAAAACGAACAAACTATATTTAGAAAAATAATGTTTTTGAGATAGTAATGAAAAATCTTCTTTAATTATCTCAGAATTTTTCTTTAACTTTGTATTAGTATATTTATAATCCAAGTTAAATTCAAGCATTCTTTAAAGTCATGATATTATCAATTGAACCTACCTTGTATGCTGGTACTGCATTGCATGTAGTTCTCAAATGAAAGAAGTCATCTTTTCTATAAAACAAATAAGGATTTGAGGGCCATTCCTAAAATAGATATGATAGGACTTTATAAAGCCTTCCACATGGTTGGTGCCCTGCCAACTGTCAGTTACTCGTTAAGAATATATAATTAGTAAGTAAAAATATCAACATTGAATATCACTGTGTTTGTTTTCAAAACTTCATACTTATAAACATTTATTTAAAATGTATTTAAATGTCTTTCAAGAGATGGCACTTTCCTTTGCATCTTTCTAGACTTGTTAGTTATTATGAAGAGTAGTTTTGTACAATTTAGAATTTGTCACATTAATTGTGGTTATATATTTATTTATTTTGATAACACACCCCATAAGCTCAATGTCTTGAGACTTCTTTCTTACTTTAAAATTGTGAATCATTATTATGATTAAAGCAATTGAAAAGAATAACTTCATACTTTTTAAAAGATGTATTTATTTTTACCTTATTATGCATATAGATGTTTTTCTGCATATGTCTGTATACCACCTGTATGACTGGTGCTGAAGAAGTCATGAGAGGGAGTAGAATGCCCTGAAATTGGAATTAAAATGGAAATGAACCACCATGTGGGTGCTGAAAACTGAGCTCATGGTCTTTGTAAGAGCCACAGTGCTGTGCATAGCTGAGCTATCTGTCCAGCCCCACATCATACTTTTTAACAGAATTGTCTTTGTCTGTAATTTGCCAGGTCTCAGATGATAGCAAGTGGTCCCATCCCGTCCTCTCATAGGACTATAAAGAACCACTTAGGTTATTGCAGTTGCTACATTCTATGAAGAGTAGGAAGCTACGTTCATGAATTGGAATTAAGACTCAGCTGTTCTGGCTTAGAAGTTTTCTCTTCCCTTCCCATTATTTTGTCTCTGATTAGATCAGCTGGAAAGAAACCTTTGTTTCTTACCATGTGGATAATTTATTTCAGGTTCTTATGCAATAGTGATTGTTTTTTAAATATCCCCTTCCCTTTTAATCATATTTCAGAAAGTGGAAGCACAAGAGCGGGAAGATATTCTGGCAGGAATGTCTGGGAAAGCAATAAAAGGTAAAGTCGGCAAACCCAAAGTAAAGAAACTTCAGCTGGAGGAGACAATGCCCTCGCCTTACGGGAGAAGAATTGTTCCAGAGATTACTGCTATGAAGGCAGATGCCAGCAGAAAATTGCTGAAGAAGAAAAAGGTATCACACATGCCTGTGTCAGCTCATTTACGTCTACTTGAAGCTTGTGCTTCATCCTGCTTTATGATTTATAATGCATTCTGATGTGGTAGGACATACTCTCCCATGAGAGCAAACGCACGGAGGAAGACACCTCCACACAGCACTTAGAGCTGCTTATTTAGTTCAGGTTGTTGCCACCCTTCTGTCCCCTCTCAAACTCAGGGTCTTAACTCATTTCTTGCCTCAGCCTCCTGAGTTGATTGGGACTACAGGGGCCTAAATTCTGTTTTTAGAATGAGAAATACTCTCTGCTGAACATCTTTCTAGCCTTAGCGAAAACCAACCGAAAACCATACAAATTGTTAACTTAATAAATTTAAATTTTACATTATAATAACTAAGGGAGTTTTAAGCAGAAAATAAACTTTATTTGGCTTTCAAAGTAACTTATCACTTTCTATGATCTCTATGATTTTTGTTAAACACTATTAAGCACATCTAGCATTATTGGCATTGATAGTTACTATCAAGAACTTAAAAAAATGTATATGAAATTTACCCTTGAGCAGGATGTGCCAGGATTAGCCAGATATAAAGGCTTCCGTGAATGTTCAGAGCCAAAAAAGCAGGAATTGTGATGGTCTTATAAAGTCTAAAGGTCTAGACAGGTTTGTTTTATAGTCCAAGGAATATGTATGCATATATATTCAACACATAACCGAGAGTACAGGTTCTTTATGATTAGTGAATAAGCCTAAGTTGGAGTTACAGGTCAGAGAAATTTTTTAATTTTAATTTTTTGGCTGAGAGCTAGTATTTGAAGCAATTTGAGACATAGGAGCATTTTGACACTAGAGCAAGTATTCTTTTTGGTCTGATAACTGACTGGGCTATATTCCTCTAGTCTGGGCCTTCACCTCACTCAGCTTTAACCTTAGCTCAGTGACCTCTGTCCTTTGGTGTCAGGTTCATTTCTTATCATTTTTTTTTCCTGCTTTAGGTAGTGTCAATAAACTTATCCCTGCCTGCCCTGAGCTTTGCCCACTTAAAACAGTCACTCTTAAATGTTTGTCTCCGATCTACAATGTAATACCCAAACCCCTCGAACTAAGCATGACTGAAACTGGGCCAGTTATCCTGATTGTGGACCTGCTTTGTTTCTCATCTTGCTGCTTTTACCACTTTTCTACCCACGTGGCAAAACTAGATGATTCTTTCAGAACTTGGTAGGAAAGACTCCTTTGCGATGTTTTCTCTGACCCTTCCTAACCATTTCCTTCAGCTGCTGCTGTCATTCACTCTTGTTTTGACTGGTGTTGTATTAACAGTGTACCTACCAACCAGTTCTCCTACCCTTACCAATAATTATGGGCTAGATTCAGCCTTATAGTACCTCAAAAAATACATCTGTTGTTATTTTTGTTCAGAAATTTGAAAATGTTTTCCTAGTAGGCACTGATAGTGTAAGGTTTTTTTTGTATGTTTGTTTGTTTGTTTTTGGTTTTTTGCTTTGTTTTTGTTTTTGTTTTGAGTACGTACATAGCTTTTGGTCTCATAGCTCTTTGCTAACCAAGATCCTGGCTTATTCTTTAAGGTTTTTCTAAGTGGCTATTATCTTAGTGAATATATCAGAATGTTAGGCTTATAAGCAGTGTTATTTGAAACAGGAAATGAAATAAAGTAAAATATATCTCAAGTGGAATACATTAAAAACTCTTACCTGTTATGAAGAAACTTTTGAGTGAAACTGTATCTCTAAAATAAGCATTGTTAATTTCATTTTTACTTTTACTCATGATTGGATTTGGTGTGATTTTTAACACATAGGGTGATCCTGATACCACAGTAGTGAAAGTAGAATTTGATGAAGAATTTAGTGGAACACCAGCAGAAGGTACAGGAGAGGAGACATTGACCCCATCTGCTCCTGTAAATAAAGGCCCCAAACCCAAAAGAGAGAAGAAGGAGCCTGGTAAGGCATTAGAATGCTTTTGTAGATGTTTGTGTGTAAGAGACAAAAGAATTATAGGGCACGTTTAGAGTCTACTGCTTTATTTCTTTTTAGTAGTTCAAGTAATATCTTTAGTTTTTATATACGTTTCTATTTTATAATGAACCTTTCATAGAACAGCTTCACTAGTAACTTTGAGTAAGTATTAATAAGCAAATTACCATTGTCTTGCTTTTAGGTACCAGGGTTAGAAAAACACCTACATCAACTGGTAAAACTAATGCGAAGAAAGTGAAGAAACGGAATCCTTGGTCAGATGATGAGTCCAAATCAGAGAGTGACTTGGAAGAAGCAGAACCTGTGGTTATCCCAAGAGATTCTTTGCTTAGGAGAGCAGCTGGTATTGTGATACATTTTATATTTATTTTATTGTATATGATCATTGACCTGTCCATTTGGTTCAGTAGCATTAACAGTGTCAATAAAGTATTAAATCATCACTCCAAAGAAAGACAAAGTTAATACTGTTTTTTAAGAACAGATTTATTTTATATATAAAAATGTTTTATACACATGCATGTCTGTGCAATGTGAGTATGTCTGGTGCCTTCTGAGATCAGATCCTCTGGATCTGGAGTTATGAATGGATGTAAGCTGCCATTTGGGTGCTAGGAAACAAGCCTGGGTCTTCCTCAAGAACAATTATTCTTACCATTGAGCAATCTCTCCAGCCCAAATCAAGTTTTCTACTTCATTTTATTATTAAAGCTTAGATAATGCTTCCTCCATGGCTTTGGGATATTTGTTAATAAAGAACAAACCCCAAACCAAAGAACATAAAGATTGTTTTGTCACGGTATCGGCAGCTGTGATAGCTCTGTTGGAAGTTCTCTGTGTAAATATTCTACCACTTTTATCATGAGAGGTCTCCTCCCTGTAACTGATTCTTTGTACTCAGTTCTCTAAATATAATGCTATGGTTAGACCATAGCACCTTGTCTTCTAGTATATTGCTATTAAGAATATGATTTGATCTTTCTTAAATATTCATTAATTGAGCTTACTCAGATAGTTATAAAATCTGATTAGTTTGTTTTATGATTCCCTTACATTTTCTTAAGCTTTAATTTATTAAAATGAGCAATACAACTTTATAGTTAGCTCTGGCAAATACATTTTTAATTGCATGCCAGGCTTTAAATTGTTCGATTCTCTTATCAAGTGGGTAAGTTTCTTTTCCTAATGGGTATAGGTATAGATGATAATGGTGAATAATTTATATGGTTAGATTAAGGTACATGAAAATTAGTTAAGACTAGTTAATGCTTCAAAAATTATGCTTACATTTTTCTATACATGGAAAGTAAAATATGAAATTGAATGTCCAAATAGTTTAAAAATTCTCCTCTAAGATGTATGCTAGAATTTAAAATAAAACTTACTTGTATTATGCCAGAATGCATAATTCTTCTCTATAGTTGTTTCCTATCTTACAGGCATGTTCCAGCATGCTCAGTGTCTTGACTCAGTGGGACTTGAATCCAGAGATTTTTGCATACTAGGCAGCATTTGCCAACTGAGCTGATCCTTACATTGTTATTTTACAGTGCAGCTAATCTTAAAGGGAAATTATGTTTTCACTTAGATAAGCTAAAAGAAACTTTATCATTTTTAAAAGAATGTAAATTCTGTTATTTGTAATTAAAGAAATGGGAAATCTTATATTAATAGTCCTTTATACAGGGCACACATGGCACAAGGACATATGATGTGGGACATACCAATTATGTTTTTGTGTTTTTGGATAATATTTAAATGCAGTGAGAAACATCCTAAACAAGTAGTCCCTTCAGTTTATGATGTGCTAACAAACACAGTACGTACTAGTGTCATAGCCTCCTGGAAAGTGTGAAGGGAGGCCATAGGTTTTTATTCTCTAAAAATTTATCTTTTTCTGAATATATTTTAAAGAAATATTTTAGGTGGTAAATCTTGGATTTTGAGTTTCACATTCTTTGCTTTTGAGCAAGTCCCTATGTTACCCAGGGTGGCTTCAAGCTCCTTGGCACAAATGATTCTCCCTTAGTCTCTTAATTATTTGGAACTGTAGCAACATGTCACTGCGTCCTGCTATATTCATTTCTGTTTTCTTCTTAGCTGAAAGACCTAAGTACACTTTTGATTTCTCAGAAGAGGAGGATGATGATGCTGCTGCTGCTGATGACAGTAATGATTTAGAAGAACTGAAAGTTAAAGCATCTCCCATAACAAATGATGGGGAAGATGAATTTGTTCCTTCAGATGGCTTAGATAAAGATGAGTATGCTTTTTCTTCAGGCAAATCCAAAGCTACTCCAGAGTAAGTAAAGCAGCAGTCATTATCCAGTAAGCTCATGAGCACCAAGAAGTGATCAGTTGGAGTTAAAGGTTTCTTCATGAAATAATTAGTTTGTTAATACTGCAGCTCTTCCTTTAAGTCAAAGACTGGCAAGCTTTTTCATTAAGGGCTTGAAAATAACTATTTTATATGTCCATGTTATATGGCTTTGTAACAGCTCTTTATAACTACCCTTGTAGCAAGAAAGTAACCTCAAAAAGCATGCAAATAAATGAATCTAATTTGTCCCAGTAAAATGTTTACAAAAATTTCATCTACATGGAGTGTATTTGGACAGCTCCTGGCTTGGGAAATGTTTCTAGATGTTTAGAATTAGAAAATTGTTTTTCTAGTAGATCTGTCCTTGGTTACTTTTATTACTTTTGATGAATGCCAGCATTAACATGAAGAATGGAAGATTTTTGAATTAAGTAGTTTTTTTTTTTAAAGACAATTTAACTCAATATAACCAGCCTTGACTAGTTTCTAAAGTAACTGCCTACCTGTGGTCTGTGGCCAGTAATGGTATGGCCACCTGCTATGATAAGGAGTCCACCTTTCTCTTTGAAGCTTTGCTTATAATGTTTGAGTTAGTGTCACTTTGAATAATTTCAAACCATTGCCTGGTTTCCATTCTTATTTTAAATTAAATCAGTATTTTTTTTAATCATATATCTGTGTTCATGTATTTGCTTATATAAGTTTGTGAGGAAATGGGCAGGGTGTGGGTGTTGTCTTATCTTTTAATAAAGAAAAAAAGGAGAAAGAACTAAAGTTTTGATAATTATAATCCTAAAGTGTATATTATATTGGATATTTTAATTATAGCTCTTTGTGCTATTTTTTTTTTCTAACAGAAAATCTTCAAATGACAAAAAAAGTCAGGATTTTGGAAATCTTTTTTCATTTCCTTCATATTCTCAGAAGTCAGAAGATGGTATGTTCTGTTACTCTTTTCATTAGTTAATTAGTACATTATTGCTGTACTTGATATAGAGAAAAGTTGAAAAATCATATGCCAGAAGTTAATTGCAGAGTTTTTCATTAGTGAAAGACTACACTTTGCCCAATATAATAAGACGTACTTATTGACTGGTTAGAATAGGTATTATGGAAGCATATAGACAAATGCTAATTCAGTAGGTGTAGTGTCTACATATATGACTTATAATGAGAAAAATATAAAAATAATTGGAAGATTGAAATTTGATTTTCATGGTGATGTTAATATATTTTTGACTATAAAAGTACTGGTATAAGTGCAGATTCATCTTACCAAGTTCTTATAGCTGAGAAAGTAAAGCTTATTGGAACAAATATAATTAGGGTATATTTTTTAGCACATACATCTGTGTGTGAGTGTGTGTGTGTGTGAAGTTTTCAGGGTTACTTAATTGATTTGCTGTTTTTATTTTGTGTGTATCGTGTGTGAGAGGGTGTGCACGTGTGCTTGTGAGGCCCAAGGTTGATGTCAGTTATCATCTTCCACGTTCTCCACTTTATATATTGACACAGGGTCTCTTCTTGAGCTTGAAGTTTTCCATTTCAGTTAACATAGCTGGTCAGTCTTTTGGTGTAGGAGAAATCTCCTTTCTCTTCCTCCTGTGGTCTGGAATCTCAGGCAGGACACTGTGCCCCCTTTGCTTTTATGTGGGTTTTACTTGCAGAACAAAGGCATTAATGGCTGAGCCAACTCCTAAACCCTTGTTTAGGAGTTTGTTTGGGATTTGTAAATATATACATACAGACACACCTAGACTTGGTACATTTTCTATAAGTTTGGATAGACATTCATTGGTGACACAACTTGTCAAAGCTGTCATGTAAAACTATTAAGTGTAAGAGGCCATTTTAAAATTTCTTGCTATGGTTTGAGCAAGAAAAGACTTGATTGGTAAATTAAACTAAATTGTGGACAGAAATAAGCTAAAGCTGGGCATGGAGGTACATGCCTATCTTAGCACTTGGAAGATTGAGGCAGGAGGATTGTAAGTTTAAAGCCAATCTGGGCTACATTGCAAGACTCTGTCTCCTCTCCCCCCAAAAGTAAATTAAAGGTAAGCTTGGCTTTAAAATTTGTCTTCAGTGATTTGTTGATTTAAAAATAGGAGTGCTTACTGCTCGTTTAGATTTGGGCATTAGTACTGATTTTCTTGAATTGACTAATAGTGTTTGTATAATATACTGAAATTATCACAGCAGAGCCTTCTCACGTGAAAACAAATCATTAAATACTGCTGAACATGCCAATTATCTTTTAAATAATTAGCTTTTGATACAGTTCAATTTCACTGCCATGTACATTTGAATATTGTTTCACAACAGTTAACATTTTTGAGGTATAACATTGGTCTGTTTTCTATTTTCAGCTGTTTGTGTATTGTGGATTATATGGTCAAAATAGAAACAAGATCTTATTAGATCTATTAGCTAAAGAGAAGTCATCAAAGAATCAGTTTACTAAGAGGTCTTTATAGAGTCTCTTTACTAAAAAACAGCTTTGAAATTTTTAGATTCAGCTAAATTTGACAGTAATGAAGAAGATACCGCTTCTGTTTTTGCTCCATCATTTGGTCTGAAGCAAACAGATAAACTTCCAAGTAAAACAGTTGCTGCTAAAAAGGGTACGTACTTTATACATGCTTGTGTTATTGCATAAGCTATATAGGAATAATTGATGTGAAAGAGAATCTAATATATTTTTAAACTATTTGCATGAGTACTTCACTATGAAACTTAAGAATTGCTAAGATATCTATTAGACCATATTTTAAGTCCCCCATACCTCCTACTTTCAAATGTTTGTTTTTAAGTTTGTATTTGAGGTAAAACATGCTAAAATTGCAGTTTAACAGGCTGGTGATGGTACACTTCTTTAATACCAGCACTGGGGAGGCAGGGGCAGGCCTCTGTGAGTTTGACGCCAGCCTGGTCTAGAAGGTGAGTTCAGGATAGCCTGGGCTAAACAGAGAGTCCCTGTCTAGAACACTCTACCACCCCCTAAAGAAAAAGAATTGAGTTTAAAGATTGCCCACCTTAAGAGCTCTTGGCAGCTGATGACTTCATAGGGAGGGGTGTCATTCTTTGAAGGCAATTCCACTAGTAGGATTCCTGTGCTCATAGGAGTGTTAATTGGATTTAGTGGGTTATAAAAACTGAAGTTGGAAGAGGGACATGTGGAGGCAGATATGAGAGAGATTGAAGAAGGTAAATAGGGTGGATATTAGTATGTTTCATTGTATAAGTATGTGAAATTATCAACATTAAATAATTGTAGGAAAAGATAGTTTTCCTATAAAGCTCCTTTGGTAGATTGGGTAGAAAATATGCATTTATCTTGATTCAATATTATGTTAGTTCTCCTTCCTACAGTTAGCATATTCCTTTTCTTTTTTAATTATAGTTTCTCCCTCCCCACCATAGACTTTGTTCATGAAATGCTGCGTTGCTTCATTAATAGTATACAGTTGTAAACTATGTAACTTGTTCTTTTTTAAGTTCAGTATTAGTGCTTTACATTTAAAAATAATATTTACTTTAAAAATACATATCTAGGTAAGATATTAAGCCATATGGACTGCTTCCTAAAAGCAAGGAGATCTATAGTATACACCATTAGAGACATGTGTATTGGATGTAGCAGAACTGATAATCATAAGAGTCTCTTCTATCTGAATGCACTAGAACTGTGGGGACATTATGCAGAGGAGTATCTAGGCAGCATTCTAGGGGCCACCCCTAACAGACTCACTTCATCTTCAAGACATGTTGGCCTGTGTATACATTTCTTTTTTTGTTTTTTTATCCAACGTAATATTTTTATTTATTATGTGGGAATTTCACATAATGCATCCCTATGGCACTCACTTTTCAGTCAGTCCTCCTAGTGTCTACATTTCTTATTAACTCTCTCCTCACCTAGCTACCTTTAAGCAGTGATTGAAAGAAGCAGGTATAGAAGTCTCTCAGGTTCTGAGTCTGGGTTGTTGTATTGGCTCTCCAAAGTTCTTCAAGAGGATTAATTAAGCTTCAAGACTATGCACTGGCTTGATAACTTACCCCTTGACTGACTTTTGCTCTTCAATGTCTAAATTCTGTACTTTCTCTCATCACCTACTAAGTAAATATTTATGCTTGAATCCATATCCTGGGGTCAGTTAGGTTCTGAACTCAAACTAAGACAGATTCTATAATTTCTTTTCAAGACATCATTTTTGGGGCTGGAGAGATGGGTCAGTGGTTAAGAGCACTTGCTATGGTTGCAGTGCTTAAGAGCAAAAACATTTAAAAATATTTTAAGAGATTTTTTTCTTTAAGTCTTCATATGAGCATCTTATAAAATACTGTGGGACATATATCCCTTCTTGAAATCTGTCACCATGTTTCTTTCATTAAGCTAATGAGCTCAAGTTTAATATTAACTAAAAGACTAGACCATTTTCCACCTAGCCTATTTAGTTGTTTCTCTGCTAGTTGGATGGAGCTAGCAAGATCTTTCTCTACCTTCTTGAAATACAATTAGCAGATAGTACCTCAAAGAAAAGACACACTACAGCCCTGTCTCCTAAGAACTGAACTGCCTGTGCTAATCTGAGTTACAGATATTATTATTCACATTATATTCTGCAGTTCCAATATTTTGCAGCAAAAGGCAACCTATATTGATTAGATAACTGACCCGTATCTGGTGGGAGGTGTTGAACGTGCCATATAACTTCTGCAAACTTGAAAATGTGACCAGAGAAAACTGTTTTCTATTGCCCCGTTGTGATGAACATGCATTCCTGCTAGAAGCTGCCTTTGGATTCCTGTAGTAGATTTAGTCATGAGTAATCAGAAGGAGTAAAGGCCATAGTCTTCGGCTCCCTCTTCATGCACAGTTCCTTCTGCTGTTCACCAGTGAGGGGCACTATGTTTTATCTCAGCTGGAGACTCAGTTCTGCTTTTCAGTGTATTAGCAACGTTTTTCAGTTTCTAATAGGAACCTCTGCCACTCATTTCAGTCAGTCTAATACATTTGTTTTCCGGTCTCATTTTTATTGCACAAGTACAAAGTGATTATAGTGTTTATATGAACCATAAACACAAGGTTTCTTTTGTAAACATAATAGTAATAAAGTGGTCCTTGTATCTATGGATCTAGGATTTGCATGTTTCTTTCCAGATAAAAATGCCAAGTCTTGATTTTAACTACTGGAGGGAAATGAGTTGCTTTGTATTTGTTCTATTTGAGGACAAGAGAACCAATAAAATTTTTCCCTCTACTAAATTATATTTATAAGCTACAACTTAGTGTGTGCTTGTACATGGGTTATATAATTAGTGTGTCAAATATAATTTTTTGTCATGAATATATATTTAAAAGATGCGGTATAATTTCCTTTAATATTCTTTGCTTAAACTATCTCAATTGAATTACCTAAAAATTAAAGTATGCCAAATTGAATAATACTTGTTTTATCATCTATGGGATGATATTTATCTTTATATTGGCATCAAGCAGAGAGAAAACATTTCTTGGTTTAATGACTACTCATATCAGTAATAATATCCACTGCTATAGAATTCACACCAGCTTGGTTTGTTGGTAAGTACATTGCAATGACCAACTAAAAGGATGTTTGCTTAATAGGTAAACCACCTTCAGATACAGCCCCTAAAGCTAAGAGAGCCCCTAAACAGAAGAAGATAGTAGAGACTATAAACTCTGACTCAGACTCTGAATTTGGCATTCCAAAGAAGACTACAACACCAAAAGGTGAGGACTGGCTTTGTATAACTCTTAAATATAAGATATAAAGAAAATATTTCTTTCTTCAATTTTATTGAGTTTAGTGACAGGGTACCTACTTTATTTTAAATTGGCTCACATACACATTGTACCATACTGCATTCTAATGAATGACATAGAGCAGTTTAGTACAATTAGTTGTGAGTTAAAACATTGACCAGATTAAATAAATATACTGAAAATAAGAAATGAAAATAAGAAAAAAAAATAACACAGTGAGCTTCCTTGGGTCTGTCCAACCTCTGTCTCTCACTTCCTGTGTGTGGTTTATTGAGGAAAGCTTAAAAAAAAAAGCAAGCAAATAAACAAAAAACAAAAACCTATCAGAGAACTTATGGAGGTCAATATATAGGCAGGCATGGTGTGAAGCCTTGTAAGTGTATCGATTTTTGACAGGTAACTTACTCACTCTTGTAAGAAGTTTGGTACCTAAATTCAGTAGTTGTATTTCTACAATGCTTGTCTTTTATCAGAACTTAATCATTGAAACTTATTTCCAGGATTTTCTTACTTGTTTTAAGTATATTTTTAAAATACTCTTTAGTCAACATATATTCCATGCTGTCCAAGTCTCTGTATGTCATTTATAGTATGCAGGTAGGGTTGCAGGTCCCACTGTTGGGGACGCCAAAGAAAGAATTGTAACGCTTGGGCATTTCTCTTATTTACCTTTGGGAAGAAAAAGGTTTTTCATGTGTTTTTTAGGTAAAGGCCGAGGGGCAAAGAAAAGGAAAGCATCAGGCTCAGAAAATGAAGGTGATTATAACCCTGGAAGGAAACCATCTAAAACAGCCAGCAAGGTAAGCAGAAGCGCCCCAAAGCCTGGCTCAGGATCTGCACTGCATGTGGTAGCTCCCTGATGCAGCTGCCCTGTCAGAGCAACAACAGGAGACATCATTATTTGTATAAGTAGTCTAATTCTTATGCAAAGAGAGCACCATAAGTCAACTTAGTCAGAACCTTCTGTTTCATCTATTGAACTATTGTACTTGCATAGTAGAATATTCTTATGAACTTGGATTAATTTGATTTTTAAAAAAATGAATTTGTTTGACTATGCCTAGTATTTCTAATTAATCTGACCCTTTAGAAACCTCATTTCTTTTGAGTGACCTTAGCTGCACTCTCTTTGCCACTTATTTTATCTTCCTCATAAAACTTACAAATACACGTCTAGATGGTTATAGCTTTAGAGATCCGTCCTCTCCATCACCTCCCTTCTCTATTTCTTACCTACTCTGTGACTTTTTAAATACTCTTATCAATACTTGTGCTAGTGTGTGCTATATACTGTGCATAGTCTTGTTCTGCTCCCATAAATTCTGAATATGTTCTTAAAAATAGGGTAACTCAATATTTTCTGATGTGGATATGTATACACTTGTTTAATAATAAAGTGTTGGATTAGTAATGTTGCACTGATGAGAGTTTAACTGGGCTCTTGATAACAAAAGAGCCCAAGGTAGGCAATTACCGTAGCTAATCTGTCTTTTCTTCCATAATTCATTTTAGTCTAAAGTTAGCATGTCAATTATAATATTAAAACTATGGCTATTGGTAATATGCCATAAATGTAAGTATAAGGAATAATAGTTCTTAACACTGTGTTTTCCTTACTTTGAGATTTTTAACCTTCTCTTTTTTATTGTTTTTGGTGGGTGGTTAGAAACCGAAGAAAACATCTTTTGATCAGGATTCAGATGTAGACATCTTCCCCTCAGACTTCACTTCTGAACCACCGGCTCTCCCACGGACTGGTCGGGCTAGGAAAGAAGTAAAATATTTTGCAGAGTCTGATGAAGAAGAAGATGTTGATTTTGCAATGTTTAATTAAGTGCCCAAAGAGCACGAACATTTTTCAAAAATACCTTGTGTTGTCCTTTGTCTTTTCTGTCTCAGAATTTTGTACATCTGGCTTATTTTAATGTGATGATGTAATTGATGGTTTTTTATTATTGTGGTAGGCCTTTTAACATTTTGTTCTTACACATACAGTTTTATGCTCTTTTTTACTCATTGAAATGTCATGTGTTGTCTGATTGGCTTGTAGAATTGTTATAGATTACCGTGCATTAGCACAGATTTTAATTGTCATGATTGCAGACTACAGATCTGCTTTTTGAAATGAAATTTAAACATTAAAAATGGAACTGTGTTCTTAGACTCTTTACTGAAGGTGAAACCGTAGTGAAAGCTCCCACACACCTTTAAAATAAATATATTTATTCTTTGCCAGGAGACTCCATGGAAAAAGGTAAACAGTATATGAACATAGAAAGCACTGTTAAACCATCTCAATGTACAAACAGAGCTAGTGGTACATCACAGACTTTTGCTAATATATCAAAAACGAACAAACAAAAATTCCACTAGTGCTTACATGAGAACTCAGAAGCCGACACTTGAGTCTGTCAACCACTCATTCTCCCAGAGCTGTCAGTCTGCATCATGGTGATTGAACAAGGCCAGAGGAGGCCACTTGCCCATACCTTCAAGCATCAAGACTGGGGGAAATCCCAGGATCAGGCCTGAGTCAGCAAGGACACTGGGCTACTAGAGTCCAGACGGCAGACTAACTTGCTGATTATCCTGTGATATTTCTCCAATGGCTTGTGAACAGGTAAACAAACTTATTAACACTGGACAGTGTTTTTGCCTTGGAGGCTATCATGACTGTAAAAATGCTTCATTTTTTTTTTCATTCGGTAGTTGTGTCATTAAGGAACAAACCACTTTTAATTTAAAGTGACATCATTAACAATTGAACAATGATGTTGGATTAACTGAACTGGCAGTTTCAGTGATACAGAATTCTGCTAGTGCAGTGAAGTGGTGTACTCTATCTGGGCAACATAAGGGAAAGAATGAAGCTTGAGAGCATCAAAAAGCAAGGAGAAGCTTCCACACTACTTAAACCAGAGTGTCTTTAGTGTCATCTTGTACTGTACAGAGGCCCTGGTTCCTTACCGTGAGGCCTGGTTATTCATGAAAGCAGGACGTACAGTGGATGTACAGTGGTTTACTCCACAACCTCGGTGTCTTGGTTATTGAGTATGCAAGACAAAAGAAAGCACCAACATACAGTATAGAAAGAACAGAGCCGTACTTCTATATGTACAAAGTCTTCAGAAACTTAACCAGGGCTAAATCATCTCAACTGGGTCTTTGCCATGCATCTTGACTATTCAGAGAGGAAAGTAGAAGCTTTAAACTAGATTCTGGTGGCATGAAATGGCTGATTTTCAGAATTTGAAAAGTTTGTATTTCTAGGGAAGTTATACAGTAAGGAATATATATTGATACATATGAAAACTTCTTGGTCCTTTTTGAGTTTAACATATTTCAGTTCAAAAACTAAGCAGCAGTAAAAATGTTTTCCTTGCATTTTCAATCTGGAACTGAAGGTCCTGGGGAATGTCTGCAACAGCTGGAAATGTCTCACTGCAGCAGTGGTGACTGACTGACTCCACTGTTCTCCACTGAGCTGGGGGACACGCTGGGACTGTGCTCTGCTATATTCCCACTTGAACTTGGGGTCAAGGGTTCATGTCCTTCAGAATTCTCCAGCATTTCCTGAATGAGAGGTGGCATTGATCCAGGAATTTCCATTTTCAAGGTAATTACACGTTCGGCACCTTTTTCAAGAGATAATAGAACACCTGTCAGATAAGGGCTCAGCTAGATACTAAGAAACCAACATTCACCTTCAGGTGTGTAAAAGTTGTGTAATACATGTATCAAGTCACATGTGTCTTTGTTGAGAAGAACCAACTTATTGGAAGAAAAAACTATAAGGTGTTTACTGTGGGAATGTCAGCCACCAGAATGTCAAGTGTGCTTCGAGATCCCAGTTAGATTGGTTCTCAGGCACAGGCTGATCCACCACTGCCTTTGAAAACAGAATAAGTACTAATAGGGCACACTAGAGGTTCTCAGTCTTTAAGAAAAAGAAGTGGAGATGTGTGATGTGCATATTTGATAGTTGCAGTGCTTCAATCAAATTCGGAATATAAAATTTACAAAGAGAAGTCACTGATGAAAGATCAGGAAAATAAAGGTGAAAGGATGGGCAGTTTCCACAATGGAAAGATTGACTTGAGTCACAGTATGTGATGGTTTTCTGCAACCCAGTCCAGCACCAGGTGGTTTCATGCCACCACACCTCACACACCCCCAACATGCAGCTGGTTAGGTGGAAATATGTCAATAACAAAACTACCTCAGAACCATGTGGCTAGCGTTGCTGGACTTACTGCTAGTATGGGGCTTGGGACATTTCTGTATGTGGCTGCTAGTCCTCAGGTCACTGGCGTGGATATATATAGGGTGATAGGAACACACTTTCTCTCTCTCTCTCTCCCTCTCTCCCTCTCTCTCCCTCCCTCTCCCTCTCTCTCCCTCTCTCTCCCTCTCTCTCCCTCCCTCCCTCCCTCCTCCTCTCCCTCTCCTCTCTCTCTCTCCCCACTTCATTCAATTACATCCATTCAAGTACTAGTGTCTTTTTGCTTCTCTTAATCCTGTGGTGGAAATGAACTTAGAATGTTCCCCTCGGCTCCCTCAAACCAAACTACCAAATGAATAAAAAAAGAAAAACAAAACCAACCCACAAAAAAACTAAAAAACAAGAACTGAGGTTTCTTGTCAAGCAAGTTCATTGTGCATTTAAGCACTTTTGTGTCTTGGCTTGCCAAGATCCTGAGGTGTAGAATCTGCTAATGGGAGGGAACATGATATGTAATAGCGTGGCTGGCTGAGTCATCTCGATAGAAAAGTCCTCTGCACTCAGCTATGAGATGCCTCTAGGCATTTCTGTAATTGCCTGAGTTGCCACATAGACTGAGAATCATGAGGCAAGAGTATTTATATCTCTCAGCCAGGCAAGAATTCCTGTACTCAGAAGAAGTGCCTACACCAGAGCTGCAGCCACAGTGACCTTCATTTGCCTAGGGTTGTTAGGGTGCCATGGAAAAATAGGCTGAGTGTATAGAAGCCTAAGTTATTTGAAAAGCTGGAATGAAATGTACGGAATCAAAAATAAAACCTGGAAAAAGGGAGCGGGGGTGAGGGCTCAGAGCTTGCTCTGAAAGTTGCTTGACTGAGTTGGTGCCCTAGAAAGGTCACAGAGATTGAGGGAGAGAAGTGACTCCATGTAATTGTCCTTTAACCTCCAAGGGCATGCATATGAGCCCCAGCAATAATAACAGTCTTAAAAAACACATCATCTCTGAAGAGTTGCTCTTCTACCCAGCCATCCATTCTAAAACAATTATCTCTTAATATCACTGGGTAGTGGTATCTGCTTTCTGCTTTTACTATCTCCCACCAGAGACACCATCAAAATGTCTTCCTTAGGAAACCTGAGGTGCTCTTAACTACACACACATGAGTGCTCAGACAAGGCTAATTCCTTTTGATTTCTATGAGATAGACATCCCAACTTAAGCAATAATGGGACTCCTGATATTAAAATATGGGCTTTAAAAAGCAAAAGTTGGCCAAGCTCTGTTCTGCTTTCCACCTTTGAAGACATACCTTTCGCGCTGATGCTGCGGAGATCTGTGATTTTCATTAAGATCTTTGGAAACATGTGAGGCTTGCTGGGTCGTCGTTTTCTAATGTAAATCTTTAGTGCTTCCAGCAGTGGTTCTTGGAGCTTGTCTACTTTTGTTGGTTCCTCAAGGTCCTGGCGGTCTGGATAGCAGGAGAAAGTATTCAGTGTTTAGTGATCAGACAGGCTCAGAGACTGCTGGCTATCTTTCCTTGTCTCCTATTCCTCCTGTAAAGTGGCTTTATTTGGTGACTCAGTTGTACACTAAATTGAGTAAATGCAATTGCTTTAAGCAGTGACACTTGAAGATGCCCCCTTAGTAAGCTCATTTGATGTCCACTTGCTCAGGCCCAGAGGCAAGAATTACCTCTCATGGCCAGATGGTGTCAGTATTGAGCTGAACAAAAGAACCCTGGGCAGCCTGTAAAAGCCAGGTAGATAACCTTTCCCCTTCATTACAACCATTACTTTTGAACTAAAGTTGGCTTCTGGTTAGCCAGCAGGGGTCACTACAAAGAAGGGGCCATACTTTATTCCAGCCCACCAGGTAGGCACCTGTATGGTGGGGAAGACCAAGAGGTGATTTGAATTCAAATAACATGTGATTTGTGTAGGTCATCACTAAAATGTCCTTAGGCACACAGCAGTACAATCCTGCTTTTACAAAAGCACCTGTTTCCCACAAGAGAAACAGAACAAACTCATTTTGGCATTTCTTTTGTTTTGGCAGAAGGAGCTCAAACACCAGTACTTAGTTTGCAACAGAAAGAAGTACAACGCCTTTCTCATGCCAAAGAACCCCAGTGGAGATCTCTTCTGTGCCTTTGTAATTGCTCTGTTGGGGTCTGGTGACGGTTTCTAAGGAGTCAGTACCTCCACAGATTAAACAGATGGCACTGAGAAGGCCTGTTTCTGTGTCATCCATTTCCAAAGGCAGGAGCTGGTTGGCAAAGGTGAACACAAGGTCAGTCAGAGGACCGAAGCCAGCATTGTGCATCTGAGTTCGATTTAGTGTAAGGCCATCAGAGAAAGTCATGGTGTCTTGCTCTGGGGTATACCTGGTACAAATTCTGAGAATCTGGAAGAAAAAAAAGTATGCATGTACACTTGCTGCATCATTTATGACGGCCTGCCCTGACAGCACTGACCAGATCTATGGTAGAAGAAAAAGGAGCCTGGGTCATCTGGACAGTATGCCCCACTGTTGAGGTTGATAGGAATAATATGTAGGACTCACATTTTGAGAAATAACTTTTTACTAAAATAAATCATCATTTGATTGAAATATCTATTTCTTGAGTACTTACCTCTCAGGCACTAAGCCAGGTACTAGTGCAAAGAAGATTAACAAGATTCTATTTTCAAAAGTTTAGTCAACCAAAAATAAGTAAGGATGATCCTTACCAACTGTGATAGCTAATCTTCATGTCGACTTTATGGGATCTAAACTTGCTATGGGAACACACATACTTCTAGGCATGTCTGAGTGATGGTATTTCACAAGGGCTAAACTAATCAGACAAGATGTACCCTGGATGTGTGTGGCACACACTCCAGAGACTAGGAGCTTTCAGACTGAAAACAACAACAACAACAACAACAACAAAAAGCTGGCATTTTCTTGACTCTGGGTACAATGTGGCCAGTTGCCTCACAGTCCTACATACATGGCTTTCTTATCATTGTGGCTTCTATTCTCAAACCATGAGCTCAAATAGAACTCCCTTAACTTGTGTCTTTCAGATATTTGGTTGTATCCACAGGAAGGTAACTATAAGAAGTCTTTATTAGATACTTAGCATGCCCTATACCCAGTCTTTCAGATGAACATCCTATAGTTTAAGCTGAGGGGTAATGAATCTGACTCAAGGAAAGCCCTCTTATAATACAGTGTGTTTGTAGCTACACAGCCATCATGCCATAGACAGGAACAGAGGCAGCAGACTGCAGGGGTTAGGAGGAAGTCAGGGTCAGAGTTGGGGAGAGGGTGTTTGCACCCTACCATGGAACGCAAGTAGATTCTCTACTCTAGAAGGTACTCCCTCCTTGTGCTTATTGTTACTGTCCAGACCTACATGTGCTCCATACCCTCTGCCACATCATCCCACAGAACGCCTGCCTTCTCTCACCGTAAAGGCCTTAGGCCTGGTGAGCTCCAGCAGTCTCCAGTCCTTCCCTAGGGCCTACCTGGTCTACAAAAGGGTATACAGATACTAGGTAGCAGGCCATCACTGAAGGCCAGTGAGGAGTCACTCTCCTGATCATAATGGAGAGGGATACAAGGAAGGAAAGTCCTATCAAATCCCAGAGACCTCTGAATTTTTGTCAATTCAGTGAAATTCCAACATCTGGAAAGGATTCTCCAGATCTAGAAAGTAACTGAGAAGTGGTCTCCTCAGAAGATCCTAGAAGCCTCCAACTCCCTCTTCCTTCCTTCCTTCCTTCCTTCCTTCCTTCCTTCCTTCCTTCCTTCCTTCCTTCCTTCCTTCCTTCCTTCCGTCTTCTCCTTCCTCCTATCCCCTCCTTCCTCCTAGAGTTCAGAAAAGATCCTACCAAGATATCCAAGCAGGCGGCTTTGAGCAGGGTGATCTGGTCTGCGATGGTCAGACCTGTGAAGCCCGGCAGACGCTTGGCGAACTCCACGATCTTAATAATGCACTTGGTGGCCAGCTCACTGAATTTGTCCCAGAGGCCCAAGTCCAATCGGACCCGGTGGTCAGCGCTGGAATTCTGAGAAGGTGGGAGAAGAAGAAAGGGAAGAGGAAAGTGAATGACAGCATGGTGTCAGGACATAGGGACGAGGGGGCTCATATTTGCTTTCTCGGAGTGACCTCGGATTCCTGCTTTCAACTCCACAAGCTGTTTACAGCAGCCTCAAGACAGCCAGGGAATGAATGAGGGCAAGTTTCCCTGTGTGCTTATCCACACGTAATGAAGGAATGACAGACCTACTGTGGTATATGTGCTGCCTCTAGACATGGATCATCACTGCTCACTACCGCCATGTGGGTATCCTAAGGAGAACATACCACCGGGCTTCAGTCTGGCCTACATCAAACTTGAGCCAGATGAAACCTCTGCATCTGCTCATAGGACACACAGGAACATGGTGAGCAGCGCAACAGCCATGCTGAGCCCCAGATACTATGTAAAGCCAAGGAGCCACTCTTGACAGTGCACAGGAGCAGCTGCGGAGAGGAAGCCAATGTTCAATAATGTTACGGTGCTCAATAATGACTATGTAGTGAGTGGGAAGGTGCCATCAACAAAAGGAGGCAGGCACACATCTGTGGCCGCCAATAGCATTGTACTAAAGGGAGGAGACAGATACACAGGACCAGATCATTGTAGAAAAGGTGATACCGCACTGGTGGAAGGATAGGGCAATGCCTTCAGGGGACTGTGGGTGGGGCAGGCTGTCACAGGTGAGGAGGGAGCCTTTCTATAATGTTGAGAAGAGTCTGCAACATGCCAATTCATACCTTCTTAGAAGATGACACATTATATCATGAAAATTATACTCCAGAAGCTAAACTTAGATAAAACAAGATAGCTACAAGACGTTTATTGGAGGAGGTGGAAACCTTCTCTGAGCTCCATTTCAAACAAATAAAGAAGAGAGACTAATAAACAGGAGAAAGTGCAAAGTATGAACAGTAAAGTGTTCAGGAGGCTTGTTTTATTTAATGGTGGCACTGTGGTTTGCAAGCCATGCTTAGAAAACACCTTGAGTCACACAAGGGTAGGATGCTGGCTGCTTGGTATATGCAACAGAATAAGGAGAATATTAACCACTGAGTCAGGGGTCTAAGGAACCAGGACATAGCCTACAGTGGCCACAGACACCATTACAGGGACATGATGGAACAGAAGGTAGCTTGCAGTGACCATAGCAACAGTATACTATTCAGCCTCCATGATGCACTGAAATGTCTCCTAAGAAAAACAAAGGTCAAAAAGTGACACTCAACCATGTATGATGTCACATCTAAAGGCCTGGGCCTATCAGGCTTCCAGAGCAACAGAAGTATTAGGTATGGCATCCATAAGGTGAGTGTAACAGATACCTCCTGCCCAGGTCTAGTCTCTGACCATCTCCTCCTTCTGTAATTATCTCTCTCAGAATTTTCTCCCTCATCTCTGCCATCATCTCCCTCATTTCCATGAAACTAGAAGCCCAAATCACTTTGGTGATGGGAGGGGAGACAAGGGGATAATGGAGAGGGATACAAGGAAGGAAAGTCCTATCAAATCCCAGAGACCTCTGAACTTTTGTCAATTCAGTGAAATTCCAACATCTGGAAAGGGTTCTCCAGATCTAGAAAGTAACTGAGAAGTGGTCTCCTCAGAAGATCCTAGAAGCCTTCAACTCCCTCTTCCTTCCTTCCTGCAGTCTTCTCCTTCCTCCTATCCCCTCCTTCCTCCTAGAGTTCACCCCTGCTCACACTGTCCCCACCAACTCTCAGCTCTAGCCTCTCATGTCTCTCCTTGCTTTACCTGAAGGTTGACCAAGGACTAGCCTCAGGCCTCTACACCGTGAGTCTCCCTTTCTAGATAGCTGCCTCTTATCCCTGCATCATGTACTCCCTTGAGTCTGTGGTCAGTTTAACCTTCTGTTGTTATACCTTCCTTGGCCTTCTATGAAAACTGACCACCTTCCCGCTCCCCTGCACAGCCCGTGGCTGCTTTTACAGCTTGCCTCTAAATCCCTATGTGGCTTCCCCATCTACATATAGTCCTTGGCTCCTTTGCTTGGCTTGTCACTGCCTATCATACAGAGGATACAATGAGCACTGAGTAGAGCTTAGTTAAGTTTAGTGACAGTCTCACAAGCTTGTCTGAGATGACACAGAACAACTGTCATTGTGTGGAAGAGACGCGAAGAGGCTAAACACAAGAGCTATTCCTCTGGTAAGTAGCCTAGACCTCTTCATGAACTCTAGAACTCCAAGGCAAACTGAAGCACACAAGGAGAGATTAGGCTCCCTAGGCCTGCTGTGCAACCCTCTTTACAAATGCCCCTAGCTCTGCAAAGGCAACCATGCATTGTAAACCAATGGCTTCACTGTCCTATTTCAGTCAAGTTGGTCCATAGAAGTTCAAAAAGTTATCTTTGCTTCTCACATCAGAAGGAATCCAGAGGAAGAGTTTGAAGATGGGAGTCTAGAGAAGGCCTCAGCATAGTGGTGGTATTGCGGCTTCCATAGTGTCCCTGTGGAAACAAGCTATCCTCCAGATTAATTTTATGTCTCCCTCAAGGATCACAGTACACTCGGAGGTATGTGTGTGCAAGATCAAGGCATGCAGCCAGTCAGGCTATAATTAAATTTAATAGGCAGTTTATCCAGTTCACAGAAATATGCCATGGAAGAGAAGGACAGTCGAGCTTGGTGGGAAATCACATTACAATGGAGTATCCATCTGGAAAAAATGACATTGCTGGATGCAGCCAGTGTGAAGGAAATATTCATCAGCTTTGCATGGACTGCTCCATCATGCAAGACTAGGAGTGGGAGGTGAGCTATGGCCCCTTCTATTAAAACAGTGAACAACTCAGTAAGGGCCTGTCACTCCAGCTTGTGATTATGCAAACGGAAGGCAAAAGGCACTTAATAAAAAACCACAAAGTAACCCCCTGTTTTATTATCCTGACTGCGGGATTCATATGCACGAGGCTTTAAATGACTCCTATATTATCTTCCAGCTGCGGTAGGTGGAGAGTGTGGCCTGCTAGGCCTGGTGATGAAAGCAGCTACTGCAAGCACTGAGTGGGGTGAGGGAGAAGATGCTCAGAGCAGGTGAGGATGTGTGAAGAGGATGAGGAGGGAGGAGGAAGAGAAAGGACACAGGCTGAGTCAGGCCTTGCTGTGTATGGCAAGATTGTTGCCTGCTTGGGAAGTCCCCTGGGAGCATGTAAATTTCCCAAAATGCTGAGCCCTGGAGTGCCCTGTCAATCCAGCTAAATGATACCTTCTGCCATGGCACAGCCCCTTCTGTTGTTTCTCTGACTGACATCACTTTCAGAAAAATACTAACCAACAGAAGCAAGATTTCCATTGTCTAGAAACCCAATGATGGTCAATTGGAGCTCCTGGATGAGTGAAGTAAAAAGAAAATTTCCTTTTCTTTGTGGAGTTGTAGAAAGAGCCCAGGGCCATATACATGTCCTCGAAGTACTCTATACCAAGCAACATCCCAGCCCTGCTCCCCTGAGTCAGGGTCACAGTGCAGCCCAGTCTAGCAATCATCTTTTCTCTGAATCCCAAGGGCTGGGATTTTGGGTATTGGCTACAGAATTTCTTCAGAAAAACTGAGTTGAAGGTCTGTGGGAATGTCGTGAGTCTCTCCTGAACAGTCTCCCTTGTCCTGGAGTCATTTGCACATCCCAAGAGTGCCCTCCAAGTCCTCTCAGTGAAGTAGTTCTGTCTTCTGTTTTTCAGTTCTCCATCATGCACATACATATGTGCCCTGCAGTACATTCCTGAACACTCCCAAGAGCTAGGCACCATTACAGCCGTATTTGGCTGAAAAGGAGGCTAAGACCCAGAAAAGGGCAGTGACCTGTACCAGGTCCCTGGGTAAGCAAAGGAGACAGTAGTCACCCATCCAGATGAGCTGTGGCAGGGACATTTTTTTCTTGGTGTTTTGTCTCTTTTATTTCCTAGTGAGAACTCAATTTCCCTTAAACTTTACATTGTGTTTGTGACTTCCTTCATGGTTGGAAATGCTCATGAGATAGCTACAGAGTCCCAGCTCCATCATGCTGAGGATGCCGTAAGTGAGGCTAGCCTCTTTCTGGCTGCTAAACATAACCCTAGACACCACATGATGCCATGTGCATTGTCAGGAAACAGCTAGGCATTCATGACAGTGGGAGAACAAAGGTAAATAGCAAAAGAGCCAAATTAGATGGTGCTCAGGGAGTCAGCAATGCTTTCTAAATCAAGCAAAGGTAAAGACAGTCACCAAAGGCAGAAGGCATGGGTGGGGAACCCTAGCATTGTCAGAGGGCCCTCTTGAGTGAATACTTTCACTCTTTTGGCCTTAGAGACAAAAGTAATGCTACTTCAAGTTTCCCAGGTAGTGAACTTTTCTGAGGTAACTCTACAAGTTATTGAGTACTGAGAGCTGAGTACATCTGGCTGGGAAAAAGCAGGCAGAATAAGAAAATGGCAGGCAGGTATGTGCAATACAGAGGACTATGAGGGAGGAAGTTATGGGCTGGTTCAAGGTGACAGAGCTTTGAGGCAACAGAGGGTATCAGAATTCTGGTCTCATGGTACCCCAAGTGTCTTACCCCAACCTGGGTAGTACAATTCTCTTAAGGAGCCAGAGTTTCTGAGTTCTAGGTTTTCTCCTTCCTGGCCAAACATGTGATTTCTCTACAAAGCAAGCCATGCCTAGAATTGCTTACAATCTTGCTATTTTAATGCTTGTCTCTCAGAGCCTATTGGTAAGTTCATGACTCTGTCTGTGGCCAATATTCTGGGCTTTAAAGCTCCGTGAATCTTCATGGTTCAAGTTTCCAAACCTTTCCCAGGTCAGCTTATGTCCCATGAAACCCCATGATAGGGTGAAGAGCAGCAAATGGCAAAGATGCCTGTGCTCCTCGGAAACTAGACTCATAGTTGCCAACTTTTCTGTGACTCTAAATGATGTCAAGCTACTCACAGGATCCAGGCAGGGGACAACCCTCCACTCTACATACTCTTTCTGCCAGAAACTGCAAAGACTCGCTGAGACCCTTTTCTCACAGAACCAACCATCTGGCTACACATGAATACCACCAATATCATCATTATAGAGACGAGGAGCCCAGGCTTACGGGATGATTAAGTGCCACCTAAGCAGCATCAGAGATAGCAGAGTGCCTGGTAGTGGTCTTCCTGCTTAGGTCTGGGGTAGACGGTAGTAGGTGTGTATCTGTGTCCTTGTCTCATCCATTCTGGCTTCTTCCCAGGATCTGCTAATGTGTCCCTAATTGACTATAATTAAAGGAATAAAAGCTACAGTGAAAGATTGGCAGAAGCGGTTGTCTGCTGTCTGGTTCTTCCCTGCCCACTTATGCCACAGGCACCTGACACGTGTGCTGTCCTGGGAGAGGGATGGGACGGTTCTTGCCTTTGAAACATTGCCTCCCTATAAAAAGCTTTTAACACATGCTGAATTCAGATCTGGGAGCTCGCTTGCAGAGGATGTGCAGTGGCTGCTATTGCTTATGTGTATTCCAGAAAGGGTTTGAAGTTCCTTACACTGAAAACAAAGCCAGGTCTAGGCAGAGATGGTAAAAATAAAGGGACTCCAGTCTGCTGCAGGCAGCTCGGAGTGCTGAAGGACAGGGGTACACTAGCCTGAAGATTGTCCTGCAGCCCAGCAGGGAGAGTCTGACCGCTGATGAACTTATTATGTCTCTCTCACTCCCTTCGAGAGGTCCCCAACCAGAGCATTTGAGATGATGGTTGCCAGGAGTCAGGAGGGCTGGATTATGGTATCTGAGCACTTGGTCTCAGGCAGATGCTATTGCAGGAGAGTATGGAACCATTCAGATATGTGGTCTAGTTAGAGAAGGGCCAGGGCCACTAGAGGTTAAACTTTGCAGGTCATATCCAGCCACTGTACAAAGTGAGTTCTAGGAGAGCCAGGGCTATACAGAGAAACCCTGTCTCGAAAAACCAAAACAAACAAACAAACAAACAAAAAACCAAACAAACAAAAAGGAAAAGAAAAGAAAAGAAAAGAAAAGAAAAGAAAAGAAAGAGATCATGTTTTTGAATGTCCATTAATTCATTTCTCAAGTATCTACTGAGTGTCCAGTGTGTGCAACAAACTAAGAGTGTATGTTACTGATACAATGCATGCTAACCTTGAAAAATCCAAGGTCACATGAAACCACCTGGAGCATCCTCCAACCAAAGATGCCCACAAACTCTTCTCTCTCTCTCTCTGCCTCTTCCTTGACTTACAGCCATAGTAAAAGCCACTTCTAACTAAAGAGTGGAACACATGGAGCTACCTATCTATTGGGCCCAGATCACCCCTGTCCTGTCCCCTTCCAGATTTTCTTGAGATTATTCACATTCCTCCTGCAAGCCAGACCGTGACCCAGAGGATGGGTGACCCCATAATCCTTCCTGGGATCTGTAGCTGGATTGATATTTAAAAGATGAACCCCAGACCTCCTCCAGGTTAGATATCTGCCATAACCTACGCAATAAATTTCTGACTTGAGCAGACCAAAATCCCCAAGAGGAGACACCATCATAAATAAATTGTGCCGTCACTGCCCAGCATGCACGCCACCTACAGTAGGTACTCATGGATGAACAGCTGCTGTAGTTGCTGTCCCAGTGATACATATGGGGGAAGGGGCAGCAGGTGTCCTGACTGGCTGACAGGCCACTGAGCATATCTGCCAGGCACAAGAAACTGTATGGGAACTATGTGTGTGCACAAGGGCCAGTGCCCACAGCCCTGGCATCTTGGGCAGTGGCTCTTACCGTGGTGTATTTACCCAGCTGGCAGAGTGAGGGAAAGGTTTCCTGGTGGGCTTTCCGGATCTTCTCAGTGAGGTCGTCTAGCTCCGCTGTCATCTCATAGCTCTCTGTGCATTCCTGCTTTGAAGGCTCCTTCTTTTTCTTGTTCCTGTCATTCCTAACAGCTGGAAAAGAGAGATGAGAGGATAAAGAGGGTCAGGTTATGCATCTGTGCAATAAATCCCCAACCCCAGCTCTGACTCTTGGAATAAGAGCAGCAAGAAAAGAGGGAGCACTTCACAGCTAGGAAAGGAACCATGCCTGCCTTTCCTAGTGTGCAGTGTGCACACACTTCAGTCTGTGTAAGCTTGACCTGGAAGTCGTTCCCATGCAAGCAGCATGCCTTGAGTGGGAAGGGTCATAAGGGTGGTCTTGAGTGACTGGACTACATGGTCCCTGTCCTGGCTAGTTTTTGCTTGTTTGTTTTGTTTTGTTTTTTGTTTTTTTTTTTACCTTGCCACAAACTAATTTTGGAAGAGAAAATTCAATGGGGAAATGCTTCCATCAGATTGCCTGTAGACAAGCTAGTAGGGCATATCTTGATTAATGACAGATGGATGGGTGGGGCCCAGTTACCCCTGGCGGGTAGTGTTGTACATTATAACAAAGCATGCTGAGCAAGCTACAAAAGCAGGCCAGTAAGTAGCATTCCTCTATGGCCTTCACTTCCATTCTTGGTTCCAGGATCCTGCCTTGATTAAGTTCCTTACATGACTTCCATCACTGATGTACTATTACTTGGAAGATGAAATAACTGAACCCACAAGTTGCTATTATTTATGATATTAACCACAACAAAGAAAATCTGACAAGGACAGGTCCCTCGAAAGGTTGCTTCATAGCAAGTATAGCCTATCTGAATAGTCTCATTTATTTACTTATTTACTTTTCTGGCTGCTACCTGGAAAGATTCTGCTTGAGGATGATAAGACAATTGTTTGTGACCCTTGATGTGTTAGTCTTAGATTTCTCATGTTAACCATACAATATCCCATTACTCAGGTTATTTGAAACATTATGAAACCCTCAGCCAGGACAACTGTTCATGCACGTCTACATTCACAGACACCCAGTTCCAAGTCACTTTATGGGCTACCTGTCTCTGTACATCCTAGCCCAACAAGACACTAGCACACAATATTCAGGCCTCAGAGCTATAGGACAGCCTCCTCCTCCAAGGGCCAGATCTCTTTCTGGCTGTGAGTGAGTGCATGTAAAGCTCTTGGCTAGGGTCACTTGGAAGGAACCTGAAACCCAGGGAGGTAGATAAGTGATACCAGATCACACAGACCCTCCAGGGTGTCAGGACCGAGGCTGCCCGGATATGTATGATGCCAACATGACCTGGGCATGTGTGATGCAAGATGACCCACGGCATAATCTGATCTGCCTAGGAGGATTTGGCTTGGATGTTTCCCTAAGGGCACAGAGGACAACAGGACATGCACTGTCCATACTAGTTCTCAGGCCCTGTGCGGGCAGGAGATGAGGGCAGAGACAGGGAGACATGAAAGTGGAGGCAGAGTGAGGAGAGAGGAGAATTGTTGGAAGTGAGGGCAGCAATGGCAGGGGGTAAGTCAGCACCCGTGTAAGCAGTGCACTGGGGCCACTGCTGGGAAGAAGAGCACGTTGTAGTGTCTTGATACCTGAGCCTGAAGGTTTGACCACAGAACTCATATAATCCTCCTTCAAGGAGGTAGAGCTGACAAGCTCTCTCTTTACTGGATGTAGCGGGGTCTTTGTGTTGGTCCCTTGTAGCTCTGTGGCCAGACAGACCTTCCTTGGAGCTCTGAGGGGTGGGTGAAAGGCCTCCCATTGTAAAGTGTGCATGTGCATGTGTAACGTTGCAGAAGCAGCATGCAATAAGGTGGGCAGCTCAGTGGCAAATTGTGGTTTCTAGGCTCTCCCATGGGGTGGCATTGTGCCAGGGAGAGGATAGTGTATCGCAAAGGCTTGTGTGTAGATATCCTGGGCTCTTGTACTAGACATTACACCCCTCCTTTGACCTCTGCTTTGCCAACAGAGGTAAAAACTAACTAAGCAACAAGTCTTTTCCAAACAGCTTTGAGGAAGGTCTATTGTTTCTCAGAGTTACCATATGACCCAGGACCTCCTGCTCTGTCACACAGTTCAGAGCTAACCTAACAGCAACATGTATGAAAAATGCAAGCGTGATTCTCATCACTCCCAGCACCACCTGCCCCAGTGAGGAGCAGTCCACAAGCTCATCTGTGGGTTGCATATAAACCAAAGGTTCATCAAATGCTGGACTATGGCTTGCTATCAAAAGAAGGACATACTGATGCAATCTATACTGTGGATGAACTCTGAAACTGTGCTGAGCGAAGAGGCCATTTGCTAAAGGCCTTGTAACATACCTTTTCTTTTGTATACAATATCCATAGTCAGACAGTGTGGCTGCGAAGGGTTTGGGTTGGGGGAAGGAGGCTGGAAGTGTTTCTCCTTGAAGAACAGAAGGTGTCTGGAGTCCATAGTGGTGCAGAAGCAATAACTCCATGAAAATAGCACATTTCACATGACTAGTGCCACACTACATGCCTTTTGGAGACTTTCTCAGGACAGTTCTGAGGCCACAAGTCTCTAAACACCTCTGAGCAGAGGCAGAGGACAAATTTCACCTTTGACCCTCAAACACACAGCATATCAGTTCCAATGAGGGGCAACCAGTGCTGTAAGTTCAGGAATCGTAGGTCATAAAACCCCACAGGAGCTGGGGCAGGAGTTCCTTCTGTCTCTAGGGCTCAGAACCCCCTCTCTGCAAGCAGTAGAGGAAGATTTCAGTGGAATATTCAGAAAATCAGAGGAAGGGAGTGACTTCAAAAGGATCAAGCAGGCTTGGAGCCTTCTCTCTAGTAGTTTTTCCCAGAAGGAGATGTGCTGTGTTCCCAAAGTCTCTACCTCTGAATGGAGCTGTTCTAGATCCTAGAGAAATGAAATCTCCTGTGGTAGTGGTGCTGTGTATTATATGTGTGGGTAGTGGTGCTGTGTATTATATGTGTGGGTAGTAGTGCTGTTTATTATATGTGTACTATATGTGTGGGTAGTGGTGCTGTGTATTATATGTGTACTATATGTGTGGGTAGTAGTGCTGTGTATTATATGTGTGGGTAGTGGTGCTGTGTATTATATGTATGGGTAGTGGTGCTATGTATTATATGCGTATTATATGTGTGCGTAGTAGTGTTGTTTATTATATGTGTATTAAATATGTGGGTAGTGGTGCTGTGAATTATATGTGTACTATATGTGTGGATAGTGGTGCTGTGTATTATATGTGTATTATATATGTGGGTAGTGGTGCTATGTATTATATGTATATCATAACCTGTACCTTGGATTGCTTGTTGTAACATGACGGTATCCTCCACTCCTCACAGCAACCTAAATGGATGGGATGGATGGAGATTCTGTGGAGGCCCTGCATCTTGCAGGTAACTTGGCTGGTTCTGAATGTTATGTAGGCTACACTGTGTGTCACCTGTCACACAAAATGATAATGAAGCCCTGTGAAGGATGCCATGGAGAGCTTAGCATGCTCGATGCTGTGTGAAGGTCCTCACTGTGTCTGCAGGCATTCGAGTGAGAGCAATGGTCACAGAGCCCAAGATCCTTCTCCCTGTGGCCTCAGACTTATCTCTCCCCCAAAGCCCCTGGCTGTTGCACGAAGCCACCTATCCACTATGGCCCTGGGGTTTGACAAGCTGCTTTCTCCTTCTGGAGAAGACAGTGGGCATACATGGTCAGTTTGCATCAGAGCCTGCTCCATGCCCCATTGCTCTGAGGAACACAGGAAGGGAAAGGCTTTATTCTACTACCTCCATATTCCCAAAGTTTGACACAGCCCCACCCACAGTGGGCTTTCAGGGACTGTCCTGTGAGTGGCATGGAGATTGGGTGACTTAATATGGGGTGCCATCCATTTTGGGGGCATGTATGTGGCCAGGCAGAGGTCATCTGAGCTGTCCCTTCTCAAAATTAACAACCTTGCTGTCACCTAGTGGTCTGCGGAGGAATCACTGCCTGCCTCTTCGGCAGTGGCCTAGAGGGTGATGTAAGGGTGGGAGTGGCCAGGAGGGTGATGTAAAGGTGGGAGTGGCCAGGAGGGTGATGTAAGGGTGGGAATGTGATTTATGCACCTGTCATAGGACCTGGCCCCATGTTTGCAAAGTGCTTCTTGGAGTAAAGGTGCTTCATAAATATCAGGCATTCTACCCGTGAGGGGCAAAGTGCTACAAATCAGATTTGGTGGCATGAAAGTAACATATTTATGATCCACTATCATATTGCAAATGAAATGAATGTAATAAAAATGCCACTTATACAAATACCTCTGATGTACAGATCCCGACCTATGAATATGAAAACAGACACCCAAGCACTTTTATTTGAATGTCTAATCATGGAAATAAATGAAGCCATGTTCATTTTAATGTGTGCACTTGTGCATGTATCTGGAATATTGATTTTCATGCACATGATAAAAATTTAATGCAGGAAACACAAGAAAGCTGTGAGCTCCACATGGACCCAGGAAGGAGACAGCAGCCCTTTCCTGAAATTTCCTTTTCATCAACAAGAAAAGGCAAAAAGACTTTTTCATATTTAGTTTAGCAAAGGGAGCATAATGGTCTATTTATTCTTGCTTGAAAATTAAAGTCTGAAGCTCACACATCCTCAGCTCCCTGCTAACTGCAAGAATAATGGGTCACAGTTGGTGAGTGAAGCTATCCTGTAACTACTGTACTGGGATGCTCAAGAGAGGAACATGAAAGTGCGGTTTAATCTGAGTTTAAAGACTGTTTTCTGGACTAATTATGTAAATGAACTGCCATGGACGTGACGGCAGGTGGATGTATCACTAATTGTTGAGAGACTACTTTTCCCATAACTTAAGGATCGAGTGGCTGGTGCTCAAGCACTTTAACACAGACAGTCCCAGTGTGAAGTTGGGCTGTGCTGTGCTGTGCTGGGCTGGGCTGGGCTGGGCTGAGCTGGGCTGGGCTGGGCTGAGCTGGGCTGGGCTGTGCTGTGCTGGGCTGTGCTGTGCTGGGCTGGGCTGGGCTGGGCTGGGCTGGGCTGGGCTGGGCTGGGCTTGGCTGAGTTGGGCTGGGCTGGGCTGGGCTGGGCTGGGCTGGGTTGTGCTGTGCTGGGCTTGGCTGAGTTGGGCTGGGCTGAGGTGGGCTGAGCTAGACTGAGCTGAGCTGGGCTGACTTGTTATGAGCTGGACTGAGCTCAACTGATCTGGGCTGAACTGCAAGGTTTCTTCTACTGCACAGTGTCCTTACAGTGGAGGCTGCCTTTTGCCTAATCACTAGTTGGAATTCTCACATACACTAGTTGGAATTCAGACACACAGAAAGGTGAGTGGTGACAGGGTGGATGGTTGGCTTTCTTTCTGTTCAGTATGTAGGTACTGTTGAACCAGCCTGAGGCCAGAGCACCCCAAGTGTACATGGAATGGAATAATCCTTTCATTCCTTGGAAGGAACCTTGATTTCAGCAACTCAAGGTTCCAGCTGTGCTTGTAGAAGGACTTGCAGACTTGCAGAGGTGACTCCATACCTTGCCAAGTTTGAGGCAGCAGTGGGTGTCCAGTGTTCCAGGGAGCAGGCAGGGGGAACTGTCAAAATTCTGTAGATAATTAGTCAACTGCAGAGCAGTCTGGAGGTATTTCAAAAGTTTAACTAGGACCTTCTAGCATGGACCAGCTTTCCAAAGCAACAGAGTGGGCACAGAAGAGCCCCAAATACCAGAATATCCAGAGGCCAAATGGTTCTCAAACTATTTTATACTAATGAGACCATCAAGCCAGTTCCAACATGCTCTTGCCCTTGTGACTTTTAGGCTCTGAGACCTTATCTTTGCACATGAACTTGGTTCCATCCCACTTCAATCCTCCATCCCAGTAGGTGTAGGCAACCTTGTTGGGGCTGCAGGTGGTTTTTGTTTGTTTGTCGTTGTTATCATGCTTACAAGCTAATGGTGTAGGGTACTGAGAATCTCTTTCAGTGACACATGAACTTCAAGAATGGTTTTCAGTTTAACTCTAGAGAAGAGGGCAGAGAAGCGGGTTTGTCTTCCCAGACACGGCAGAAGCTTAAGTAGGAGAGTCAAAAGCTTAAGGCTAGCCTGAGCAATAGTGAGACCTTGTGTCAGCAAGAGCAAAAATTAAAAAAGAAGCCTGGTGCTACAGCATTGTGAGAAAGTGCTCCTTGCATGAGAGGCACTGGGGTTACTCCTCAGGACTGTAAGGTAAACACACACAAATCAGTCACCAACAACTCCCCTACCCACTCCTGCCTGCCGCCGAGGGCCGAGACAACATTCTACTGTGCTGTGCTGTGTGTGTAAGGGCACTGGACACGTGTCATGGGGTGATTGTGGGGACACTTTCCACAATCTTTCCCTCTCACTTGGTGTTCCTTTGCTCTGTCCTCTGGCAGCAAGGGGCTACTTCAGTGACGGTTTTGCATCTCTGACCTTGTGCTTGTAATAGTTGTCTTTTGTAGATGGGAGCTGAGCCATGGCCATAACACATGGCAAGGGACATGGAAGACATTGACCGTGTCTGTGGTCTAGCCATCTGACTCTGAACAAAGGCTCACTCAATACTCAGTTTGCTTTAAAAATTAATTAATTAATTAATTATTATCACTTCCAATTTTTTAATTAGCTATTTTCTTCATTTACATTTCAAATGCTAACCCAAAAGTCCCCCATACCCTCTCCCTGCCACCTCTACCCACCCACTCCCACATCTTGGCCCTGGCACTCCCCTGTACTGAGGCATATAAAGTTGGGTCTCTCTTCCCAATGATGGCCGAGTAGGCCATCCTCTGCTACATATGCAGCTAGAGACACAGCTCTGGGGCTACTGGTTAGTTCACATTGTTGTTCCACCTATAGGGTTGCAAACCCCTTTAGCTCCTAGGGTACTTTCTCTAGCTCCTCCATTGGGGGCCCTGTGTTCCATCCAATAGCTGACTGTGAGCATCCACTTTAGTGTTTGCTAGGCACTGACATAGCCTCAAAAGAAACAGCTATATCAGGGTCCTTTCAGCAAAATCTTGCTAGCATATGCAATGGTGTCAACGTTTGGAGGGTGATTATGGGATGGATCCCTGGGTGTGGAAGTCTCAAGATGGTCCATCCTTTCGTCTCAGCTCCAAACTTTGTCTCTGTAACTCCTTCCATGGGTGTTTTGTTCCCAATTCTAAGAAGGGGCAAAGTGTCCACACTTTGGTCTTTATTCTTCTTGAGTTTCATATATTTTACAAATTGCATCTTGTATCTTGTGTATTCTAAGTTTCTGGGCTAATATCCACTTATCAGTGAGTACATATCATGTGAGTTCTTTTGTAATTGGGTTACCTCACTCAGGATGATGCCCTCCAGGTCCATCCACTTGCCTAGGAATTTCATAAATTCATTCTTTAATAGCTGAGTAGTACTCCATTGTATAAATGTACCACATTTTCTGTATCCATTCCTCTGTTGAGGGACATCTGTGTTCTTTCCTGCTTCTGGATATTATAAATAATGCTTCTATGAACATAGTGGAGCATGTGTCCTTCTTACCAATTGGAACATCTTCTGGATATATGCCCAGGAGATGTATTGTGGGATCCTCTGGTAGTACTATGTCCTATTTTCTGAGGAACCGCCAGACCGATTTCCAGAGTGATTATACAAGCTTGCAATCCCACCAACAATGGAGGAGTGTTCCTCTTTCTCCACATCTTCACCAGCATCTGCTGTCACTTGAATTTTTGATCTTAGCCATTCTGACTGGTGTGAGGTAGAATCTCAGGGTTGTTTTGATTTGCATTTCCCTGATGATTAAGGATGCTGAACATTTTTTCAGGTGCTTCTCAGCCATTCGGTATTTCTCAGCTGAGAATTCTTTGTTTAGCTCTGAGCCCCATTTTTTTCTTTTATGGTGAAAAAAATAGTGTATATTTAGAATGAGCCATCTGGACTCAGTTTAGATGATCCCAATCTTGTTGGCAACATCTAGGGCATCATAATCAGGAGCCAAGCGACCATACGCCACCTTCTCTCCGTCGGGCCTTATCAGGGTATTGACTTTGGCCACATCAATGTCACAGAGTTTCTTCATGGCCTCTTTGATCTGATGCTTGATGGCCTTGACATCCACAATGAACACAAGAGTGTTGTTGTCCTCTATTTTCTTCATGGCTGACTCAGTGGTCAGTGGGAATTTAATGATAGCATAGTGGTCAAGCTTGCTTCTCCTGGGCCCACTCTTCCGAGGATATTTTGGCTGCCTCCAGAGCTGCAGGGTCTTGGGCCGCCGGAAGGTGTGTGACGTTCGGATCTTCTTCTTTTTGTGGCTGTGGACGCCTTTCAGCACCGCCTTCTTAGCTTTCAAGGCCTTCGCTTTGGCTTCGGCTTTGGGAGGGGCAGGAGCTTCCTTCTTCGCTTTCGGTGCGATCTTGGTGAAAAGCCTGAGCTCCATTTTTTAATGGGGTTATTTGATTTTCTGGAATCCACCTTCTTGAGTTCTTTATATATATTGGATATTAGTCCTCTATCTGATTTAGGATTGGTAAAGATCCTTTCCCAATCTGTTGGTGGTCTTTTTGTCTTATTGATGGTGTCTTTTGCCTTGCAGAAGCTTTGCAGTTTCATGAGGTCCCATTTGTCAATTCTCGATCATATAGCACAAGCTATTGCTGTTCTATTCAGGAATATTTCCCCTGTGCCCATATCTTTGAGGCTTTTCCCCACTTTCTCTTCTATAAGTTTCACTGTCTCTGGTTTTATGTGGAGTTCCTTGATCCACTTAGATTTGACCTTAGTACAAGGAGATAGGAATGGATCAATTTGTATTCTTCTACATGATAACCGCCAGTTGTGCCAGCACCATTTGTTGAAAATGCTGCCTTTTTTCCACTGGATGGTTTTAGCTCCCTTGTCAACTCAGTCTGCTTTTTATAGTGTTCCCCCCCCCCCCCAAGACAGGGTTTCTCTGTATAGTCCTGGCTGTCCTGGAACTCACTTTGTAGACCAGGATGCCCTCAAACTCAGAAATCTGCCTGCCTCTGCCTCCCGAGTGCTGGGATTAAAGGCATGTGCCACCACACCTGGCTCATATTATTTATTCATTTATTAGTCACTCATTTTGGGGACAGAGTCTTCTTATGTAGCTGTAGCTGGCCTGAATCTTGCTATGTAAGCCAGGCTGGTATCCAGTTCATGGAGATCTACCTGTCTCTGTCTTCAAAGTGTTAGGATTAAAGGAATGCACCTCCATACCCAGTCCTTTGCCTGTCTTTAAAAAGATTCCTATGTGAGGATCAGAGTTCAATGCCCACCTCACAGCACACACTCACAGCACAAGCTTCTTGAAGTTCACAGCTGCTGTTGCTGCCCTGCCTGTCTCTTGCATGTTTGAAACACTCACTGGTGAGTCCACCAACTTTTTTTTTTAAATGTGGTCATCCTAGCAGCAGGAGTGAGCTACCTAGACTAGTCAGCCGTGTAAATTGTCTAGAGGAACATATAAACACCTTTTGTATTTCTTTGTGGAGCAGGCATGGGCTGCCTTGCAATAGTCTCTGAGGGAGGGATGGAGGCATGGAGGGAAGGAGGGGAGGAGGGGAGGAGGAAAGGAGGAAAGGAGGAAAGGAGGGAAGGAGGGAAGGAGGGAAGGAGGGAAGGAGGGAAGGAAGGAAGGAGGGAAGGAGGGAAGGAGGGAAGGAGGAAAGGAGGGAAGGAGGGAAGGAGGGAAGGAAAAGATTCTGGTAGATGGTTTCAGATAAATACGTTCCTTGTCCTATGCAATTACTCTAGTCTTCATAGGAAACAATGGTTGTTCAAATATCAAACACTATCATGATGAACTGCAATGGCAAAGCTTCCATTTCACAGTACTCTCCAACCCAGTCCACATTCAGCAAGTGGACTAAAACCTCCCTTGGCCTTCTCACTGTACTTTACCTCTCAGGGTATTTTTGAAACTCAAAGTGAAGTGAGGTCTTCACAGCTGGGAATGTTCTTAGTTTCAGAAATTCTGACAGATAGCGAAGAGGCAAACTCTGGTGGTTTAAAAGATCACCCGCACAGGCTCAGCACGAGGACCCTTGGCCTGCAGATGCTCTGGGTGGCTTTAGGCGGTGCCACTTTGCTGAAGGAGGATATAACTTGCAGTGGCCTTTGAGAGTAAACAGACCTTGCTTATCTGCAATGTATGTTGCCTGCTTGATACTCCTGGATGAGCTCTCAGCTTTGGCCACAGTCGCCATGCCTGCTGATTGCTGCTGTGCCTTGTTGCCATTTTGGGCTCATCCCTCTACAACCATACTTCCAAACTTAACTCTTTATTCTATAAGTTTCCTTGATAATGGTGATTTATTACAGCCATGAAAAAGTAACTAATACACAAGCTAGTCATTCCAGCCATGATTATCCTAGACCAAACTGGAGCCAGAATCACTGGGACTGGGAACAGAGCACAGCCAGCAGTGGTGGGGAACAGCAGCTACTGGCCATGCACCCAGATAGCCTGGTAAAGCTCACTCAGTACAATGTCTCACTTTTGGTCACAAATGTTTACTGCTCCAAGCCTTGAATGATGGAGAATTTGTTACACAACCCCAGTTCACTGACACATAACAGTAGCACATACCATATAGGGTATTTGAACAAATGATTATGTCCTTAGTCCTGCTCTCTTACTTCAAAACCCATAGACATCATAGAGCTCTTTATGTAGATACCAAACAAATGAAAGTAATGTTGAGTTAAATTTTAAAGGTCTGTGTTTTTTTAGGTGTTCATTTGCTAGCTGAGGAAATTCAACCCTTAAAATCCCTGATCCTGAGTTTGTACAACGGAATAAGAAAAATGGTGACAACTGCCCATCAAACACAGTCTTTTCCTACTCCTTAGACTAAAAATGCCAATTCATGTATTTAACAAAGAGTCCAGGAGATGCTGAAGACTTTGAGACAAATGAAACACACCTGACATACGATATGGACAGTGAAGTAATACTCAGAGATTGAGTGACAGGTGATGTCATCAGGGCAGCAGTGGAAGGAGAAGGTGGAAATAAACAGCACAAGGAGGAAAAAAGAAAGGGGAAGGAAGAGAATGGAAGAGATGAAAATGGGGAAGCAGGGAATTGGAAAGCAGAGGAAGCCAAGCCAAGCACTACATGAATAGAGCCTACAGAGAAAGCATGTTAAGGCAAGCTGACAGCTCTGTGCTGCCCACTGGGGCTCATCTTTTAGAAGGAATGCTGTATCTAACTTTGGCTTTAAAAGTGGCCACTTTTTAAGCAGCATGACCTTGGGACCATGCTGCTCAGATGCTGCTTGACACCCCAGTGCCCATATCAACAAGTCATATGAGGGGTGGAAAATTGGCCACTGGCTTTCTGGACGTTTGCTAACATTTGGAACATTAATGTCCCACCTAGAATGTCAATGTGGAGGAGCTCTTGCATAAATTTTAGAAACCCGAGCCATTAGAAGGATGGTATACATGTGGGTGTTCATATTGTGTATTTCATTTAGATGATAAAGATCCCTGTATGCCTGCAGTGGACACACACACACTCACTCAAATAAAAACTAAAAATAGAAAAAAAGTTATATGGAAATCTGTTACTTTCTAAGCTCATTTTAGAAATGAAAAAGAAAATATTTTAAAATCTCATGAAAAAAATAAGACAGATTTGAAAACAAGGCTTTCTGCAATAAGGCTGTTGAAGCTGCATTTACAGGGGGAAAAGACTATACAATCTCCCAAATAACATCAAAAAGTCTTTCATAGAGGCCCATGGTGCTCCTTCTAAGAGATCTTGGAAGTACTTGCTTACAGAGGTGACTGGAGCAAGCAATGGGGTAGAGCAATTGCATCAGGTTAGATGTAGGACTACACTCAGGGTTCCCCTCTTTCCTCCCCCAACCCTCACCAGTCTTGGAAGTCTTGCCAAGGAGACTGTGATTTAAGTTCACTGGGTTGTTCCTGGCAGCCAAGACACCAGAAGAATTCATCTGTTCAAGGTGAAGAGGCATCTGGGCTTGAGGCAGTAGTTGGAAGCTGCGATGGAAACATGGAACTTCTGAATCAGGGAGAGATCATGGGGCAGAGTCAGAGTACAGCACGCCAGGCATGGCTGTGATAATTCTCACCTTGGTCAGGGACAAGATTAAGAGTGTGGAAGTCCAGGTGCCTATGCTGTCCCATGGAGTCATTCAGTGTGCTACTAGATAGCCTGACATAAGCGATAGTGACTGGTGATGGCTAGAGCCTGGGAGACAGGCACTTCTAATTAGAACAGTACAACATTAAGTGCCAGCCAATCCTCTGCCCTCAGTGCTCCTCTTCCCGTGTGCCCATTCTAGAAATTAATATGGATTAAACTCAGTTTTGGGACTAACATTCTCGTTGCTTCTGTATATTGGGTACAATGGGGCTATGGCAAGGAACTAGAATGAAAGTGATTATGTGTTTGTGTGTGTGTGTGTGTGTGTGTGTGTGTGTGTGTGTATGTGAGTGTGTTTTCAGCATAGAGGATGGAGGGAGGGCTACCTACAAGAACTACTAAGAACTTAGACCATTCATTGCCCTTGAGTTTAAAACCAAAGATTGGAAACATTCTAACCTACTGATAGATGGTTACCTCAGGTCTCCTTCTTAGGATCGGCACACTTATTTCTTCCTAGACTTCTGGCCTGGAGTCACAGCAGAAAGTACAGTTTGTCCCAACAGCACTATAATGCCCATCTCACCACTACCTCCATCCCTTCAGGGCTGAGGGATGCTCAACTCCCCCCTAAGTGTTTACCACACATGCATTGTCATTTAATTGTCCAGTGACTCCCTATGATGGGAGGAGGCATTTGACTCCTGTATTAGTCAGGTTTCTCTAGAGCCATGGAACTTATTCTATATATATTAAGAGAAATTATTGTAATGATTTAGAGTCCTTAGTCCAACTAACCCAACCATGGACAGCTGCGAATGGGAAGTTCAAGAATCTAGTAGTTGCTCAGTCCCACAAGGCTAGTTGTTTCAGCTGCATAAGCTGGAATCCTGAAACAGATGTGCTGGTAAGTAAGCGCAAGCAGGCGGGAAGAACGAACCTTCCTTCTTCCATTGTCCTTGTGTAGGCCTCCAGCAGCCCAGATTAAAGGTGTGTGCCACCACGCATGGACCTAAACTGTTCTTTTTTGGAATATGCTTTGTCCCAGGCTGGCCTAGAATTCAAAGATCTGCTTGCCTCACTCTCCTGGGATTAAAGGAGTATACTACCTTGCCTGAGCATAAGGTTTTCATGGCTACTACAACTCAAGATCTGGATCACAGACATGCCCTTCATTTCTGGGTTGTAGTTCATTCCAGATGCAGTCAAGTTGACAACCAGGAATGGCCACGATACCTCTCAAGTTTGCACATGAAGAAACTGAGTCCAAGGGCCTCAGAGGCAACAAGCCACTGGCCTACAGAAGTAAGACTCCAGCTTCCTAGTTCTTTTCTTTTGCCCTTCCTGTAGCAAACAAACCCACATTCAGCAGAATGTTAACTTCCTGTTTAACCAGAGTGAGATCTGCTGAGACCTTGTAAGGTAGAAACTCCCTGGAAACTGCAAAGAGACGTACATTACAAAAACAAACAAACAAACAAACAACAAACACCAAGCAGTGACAACTAACTTTCTGTGGCTGCCATCCACAGCTGGGTCCACTGTATGGTGCAAAATCAGGGCCAAACCTTTAGAGTGGGCAAAATAAGGAGCACATCTAAGATATGACTGCTGTACCCCATATTAAACATGCTGCACCCCTGTACTCTGGGCATGTTGTATCTACACTCTAGACATGCTGCACCCCAATACTGTGGGCATGCTACACCTCACATTTCAGGAACTACTCCATACTGTGAGCATGTTACACCCCACACTTCACTCTCACTGTGACTCTTTAGTAAGCCGCATTGTCTGGATATCCACAATGGTCCACGCTGGGGACTAATTGAAAAAATAAAGGAATGAACTCAGCCTGTCAAGACTGTGGCTGGAGGTGGGTAGGGAGCAAACAAACTGGCCCAGATCTGGCCTATCTGGCCATGGCAGATCTTGTGGGGAAAGTCAGAGGAGGAGAGAAGGAAGGAACAATAGACAGGTGGCTGTATTAAGATTGTGAAGGCAGAGAAGAACTCTCATGTTGCATATCACAGAGACACGGGCACATCGTGTTCACTGCTGCAGAATTCACAATAGCCACAAACGGGGCCATCCCTCAAGTTTAAAACCAGCACTTACTGAAATAGCAAGTGTCTCCCAGTGAACCTCATGTGATTTGGAGCACTATAAGACAGCATGGCCTCAATGTGCTCAGAACATCTCTAAGTATCAGGTGCCATTCTGAGCGCATGTTCTGACCACAGATATATAGAATTCCACATTGGAGACACATTAGAGTTGTCTAGAACCTCAGCTCTGGGACAATCATAAGAACTGAGTACAAGAGAGGGCTGGGCTGTAATGTGGACCTTTGGTTTGAGTGGTTGCCTAAGCCTGAGCTCAGTGCTGGTCACCATGAGTTTGAGCTTAGAGAGGTTCTGAGCCAATATGGCCGCAGAAGGACTGAGCACACTGTAGCCTTTCTTCTCCCCACAGTCCCCTAAGATTAAAGTAGTCACTTTCCACTTTGCTTGGCTTTCTTCACCCTATATATTTCCAATTACACTGAAAAGAAAACAAGTTTGTGAATACATTTCACGGTCAGCTTCCCTGGAAGATGTTCCGTCCTAGAAAATGTTCATTTTAAAAATGTATCACTTGGAACTAAAGACTCATCCTCAAGGTTCTTGGGTCAGCTCCAAATGCAGAGGACTATGGTCTTTAAAGGTCAGATTTGTCAAGATGGGACTTGTTATTAGTACATGGGGCAAGTATGCAGGTCAGCTCCCAGGCTTATCTTCCCCAACCTCTGTGCCCACAGCTGTGTTCATTGTGTCTGAGCCAGGATTTGTGAGACATTTTATAAACATTTTCACTGCTCTGCCATTTTGTTTTGCTTACACCTTCTGGAAACTCTGTAGCTCATGTAGCTCTCATATGCCAGGACTATCTCCCTGCCAGCTGTACAGTGCACCTGCTGTACAGTCGCCTTCCTCTGGGCTCCAGATGCCCGAAGGCTTGGTACCATGTCATCCCACTTAAATCTTTTCACCAACAGCAAAGCGTAAAAGGAGCCATTCCTTTAGGGTTGTTAGTATAACTGCCAAGATCTGATTCCATATCATACCAGGAGGGCAATCACATCAAACTTATACCTTAGATCTGGACTCAGGGGATCAGTTCCAAGTCACAAATATAAAAAGCACATCTGGCTTCTCCAAAATGACTCAGATCTCTAGAGAAATACACAGTAAACACAACCCAAAGTATTTGGTTCTAAAAACAGAGGCTAGCCTTGTCATACAATAGGACAGAGGCTAGCCTTGTCATACAATAGGACAGAGGCTAGCCTTGTCATACAATAGGACAGAGGCTAGCCTTGTCATACAATAGGACAGAGGCTAGCCTTGTCATACAATAGGACAGAGGCTAGCCTTGTCATACAATAGGACAGAGGCTAGCCTTGTCATACAATAGGACAGAGGCTAGCCTTGTCATACAATAGGACAGAGGCTAGCCTTGTCATACAATAAGACAGAGGTTAGCCTTGTCATACAATAAGACAGAGGCTAGCCTTGTCATACAATAAGATAGAGGCTAGCCTTGTCATACAATAAGACAGAGGCTAGCCTTGTCATACAATAAGATAGAGGCTAGCCTTGTCATACAATAAGACAGAGGCTAGCCTTGTCATACAATAAGACAGAGGCTAGCCTTGTCATACAATAAGACAGAGGCTAGCCTTGTCATACAATAAGACAGAGGCTAGCCTTGTCATACAATAAGACAGAGGCTAGCCTTGTCATACAATAAGACAGAGGCTAGCCTTGTCATACAATAAGATAGAGGCTAGCCTCTGTGCCCTCAACATCCACAAGCTCTACAGCTGCTGTGAGAGATATCAGAGGAATCTTCAGAATGAAAACAGAGCCTTTCTGTAGACCATGAGTCACAGAAGGAAGAATGGTTGCAGGACGTCAGTAAGGCTTCCAGCAATCTGTTCATTTGTCCAGGTGTACCAACAACGTGCAGGGGAAGTTTGAGTCTTGTTGTTTCTTCTGATGTTTGCGTGGGGGAAGCTTTCAGGGAAAGCCTCATCTGACCATCAGCAAGGAAAAGAAAACTCTACCCAATGACAGCAAAGCTCTGGGATGCATGCCATATTTAAAGGGATTGTCTTTCTAAGACTTTTCTCTAGGCATGGCCTTAAAAGTGAGGGAATGTGAATACTGGCTCTCCTGTATTATTCATTACATAATTGCTGTGCTTTGCTAGAAATATGATCTATTATAACCTTGAATAGAGTACATTAAATGACATTGAAAATTAGATTATTCTGATTATTAGAGAAGTGAGAAACGTGCTAAACATTTATAAGGCTGATAATCAATCAGGGTATCCATTTGAGTGCAATAAAAATAAATCTGGAGCTAGTGTATTTAAATCTAATTTTTTAAGCATGACATTTTCTTCAGAGTTTCTATCTAAAATGTCACCATCTTCTAGAACAGCTATCGATTCTGTCTCTAGGGACAAGCACTCACTCCAATTACTTCAACCACTGCACACAAACCCTAGTCCACCTCACAGAAGCCAAATGAATCATGGTAAAACAACATGCTTTATGGGGGGGGCACAGTTACATCACTTCAGCTAGAAGGCTGCCCTTCTTTCTCTGCCAGACTTAAATGGACAGGGCATGCTTTTAAATCAGACTGTGGCTCTATACGTTCTCTAAACAAAAATGGCTATTTTCATATTGAGTTTTTACTCTACTGAGAAAAAAAAGATGGATTTATACTGCCTTGCCCACAGTCATTGTCATTAGATATTTTCAGAGAAAATAAATGATGCATTGACTGCCTTAGTTTATCCATCTGCCTTCCATCTGCTGACCCATTATCCTTGCACTACAAGTGTGCCTAGCATGATGGACAGACAAAAGGCCCCTTGTCCAGACTAAGGAACAGGAAGGCAGGATGTGCTGGGGCTCATAGTTGCAGGGGTTAGAGTTGTTGGGAGGGATGCAGTGGTGAAAGGACCTTCTGGTCAGCAAAGCCCTCAGAGAAGGCAGCTTTACTTCTCTACCTGCTGTCAGAACAATGCAAGCTTTGGGCACACGGGTTCTGAAAGACTCCTGGGCACTTTACTGCAAGCTAGGCCTGAGGAGAATGGCCTGCTCTCAGGCAATTCCCATTTTCTTTACAAGGAAGGAACAAAGACATAGTGAATGGGCTAGCAGAACAACAACAACAACAACAACAACAACACAACAACAATAACACAACAACAACACAACAACAACAACAAAGAGGCTCACAGAACAAATGGCCTGAACTTCTATTTGGTTGAAGCATTGGAATAGCACTTAGGGTCTTGAATGTACTAGACACTCTATACTTGAGCTGCACCGCAACCTCTTCTGTTCCCTTTCTTCTATCCCATTTCTCCTTCCAGTCTTTTCCTCCAGTCCTAGGAGTTGAACTTATGTCCTTGTGCACACAAGGCAAATATTCTACCACTACACCCCAGTCCTTGCCTACCTTTCCATCTCTTTCCATCTTTCTTTTCTTTTTCCCTTTTCTCTTCCCTTTCCTCTTCTCCTTCCCCATCTTTTCTTTTCCCAGTTACCAAGGATTAAACCCAGAACTATGTGGATGTTGGATAAATGTTCCATCTGCCAGCTCTGTTCCCTGCATTTCTTCTATCCTATTAAAATCAGCAATTCCAGTGAATTGAAAGAAGCTATGACAATCACCAACTCTGTCACAGGCTGCTGTTTGATAAGCCAACCAAAGAGTACAGACAAAAATGTACCCATTGCTGTGTGAGGCAAAGTAAAGGTATTTGGAGGTAGATATTCAGGGAAGCTAAGTGTCTCTTGGGAACACTCTGGGCTAAAGAAAGGACTTACTGGATAGCTCCTGGGGAGAGATGGAGATTATGACAAACAGGCTATACAATAGCTTCACCCCCCCCCCCCCCCATGCTCATTCATGAAATCTACCAGCAGAGAGAAGCTGGTCCTAGGTCAACTTGGCGTGGTCTGCCAGGGAACACAGGTCTGAGACCAGCTGCTTTAGGTGAGCTTCCAGGTAGGAGGAGTTGAGGGTCCCTATCTCAAATGACTGTGGCAAAATTGTGCTTCAGGTTTTGTTTCTTTTTAGACTTTGGAAGCATTGACCTAACCATGAGATTTTGGAGGAAAGAACTCAGGTTTAAATGGGAAACTCATGTATGTTTTCTATGCTTTACACTCCCAGCCGAAAAGTAATTTCAAGTTAGCTTTTGTGAAATAATGGTTTTCTTTGAAAAGAAAATTATCATTTAACAAAATAGAGTCATACACTGGGTGAGTTGGTCTATGTGTAATTCTAGCCTTCCAGATTTGAGGCAAGAGGATCATGAGTTCAAGGTTAGTCTAGGCTACTTAACTAGATTGTGCACCCCAAAGCAAACAAACAGACCAAATCCTCAATAAACCAATAAATAAAAATAGCAACATAATCTCACTGAAGACTGGGAAAGTACTGAAATTTACAAAGAAAGAAACAGAAATCATGATCTATCCATGTTCATATTTGATTTATTCTTTTTCTTTTGATTCATTCCTTTCTTTAAACATAAATCATATAGTATTCCAGATCTCGGATCTTGTTTTCCCCACCTTAGCACCATGAACACTTCCCATGTCATTGTACGGCCTTTGAGCACTCCTTGCAATGATACACAGCATGGCACTCTCTTCACTGCGTGTGGACTGATTTGTACAGGCTTTCCCCTCTGTCAGTCCTTTATGATATCATCTGTTCTGTGCTTATATAAAAACTGTTCCAATGGGTATCTTTGACATCATACTGGGCATTTTAATGGTCTCCCCTTCTCCCTCTCTCCCTCCCTCCCTCCAACCTTTCTTCTTCCTTTGTTTCCTCTCGCTTCTTCTCCCCTTTCCCTGTCTCTTCCTCTCTTTTTATTTTCAGATAGTTCTTACTATAATCCAGGAAATTCCTATGTAGCCTAGTCTGGCCTTGAACTCAAAACCTTCTGTCTGCCTCAGCTCCCTGAGTACTGGGATTACATTGTGCACTTCATGCCTGGGTCTGATGTTTTCTGTGAAGTGTTTCTAGGAAAGAGGTTACTGAAGCTTCCAAAAGGCATGAGCACAGCACAGTGTCCAGTGTCCAGTGTCCAGCTAGAATCCAGGTGTTTCAGCTTGCTGCTTACCTTTCTTTGCAAACTGTGGCATTGCTTATCTACAAAGAAAGCTTGCTTGTGTCTTTCCATGGTAGTCTTGCCATAGCAGGTTCCCTGCTAACCACACTGACAGGGCATTACTTATGAGCCCCTTTGGTCATGCCACCATTCCATCATTCTGTTATCCATGATTGTAAGCCCCATTGCTGGCTTACAAGTTCGCCCATTGGGCCACAGATGGCCATGACAATGTAATCTGATTATACGACAATCCATGGACCCTTTGGCTAACCTCAGCCCTGTTGCATAAACAGCCCAACTAGGGAGTGGACATCCAGGACTACAGTGATCCTGACAGTCAGAAGAGGACATATTGGGATGTATGCTTGACTAGTTTGTCAGACTTAGGGAGCTGTCCTCACAAGCCAGAAAGTCTTTACAAACCATTTCTTTCTCATAAGAACTAATCAGGAAACTCTCAGAAACCTATTCCCACACTTCATGAGCTTCATTCTTTAGAGTTTGCTGTTTTACTTGTTCAGACTCAAAGCCTTATGGATTCCTTATCTATCTGCCAACCATATCTCTATATGTGTACCCATGACTGACAGTTGGGCAGACAATTCTTGGTTTGGGGGAGAATATATCCTGTACATGCAAGATGTTTGGTATTTTCCTGGATCAAGCTACCAGAAGCCAAGAGCTGGAGCTGGAATAAGTTATGAGGAATGCAAAGACCTGGAGATTACATGGAAGCCCAGGCATGGAGCAATACTTTTATTCCAATTGTTTGAAAATTCCTCTATGAACATTCACAATATCATAGCCTTCTGTGCTGTGAGAGTTCCAAGGCAAGTGGGTGTAAAGCTCTTGTAGTTCTCTGTAAGGTCTCTGCAAGAGAGAGTTAGGATACTGGGTAAATGGACACAGATGCAGAAGCAGAGGAGGAGCTGACTGTTTGCAGGGTGCTTGCACGTGGAGATATTACATTGGATCTTATACTGTGGCTAAATTCCAGCTGTCTCAAGTCATTGTCCAATTAACCAGGATCAAACGAATGAAACAGCTGTTTCCCAGCAGTGAGGAAGTGAGCTCAGTGTCTGCCCTTCGTCCAGTATCATGATGCCCCTAGGTCAAGGGCACTGTTACCCACACTCAGCAGCAGAACCATTGTACGTCCTCTGTCCCCTCTTTACATTCCATTCTTGTAGCCTTGGGATTGCATCCCTTCCTGCCTTCTAGGATCCATTTTGAACCAGTTACCCAGTGCCTTGCTATATCAGGCAAGTCTCCACTCAGGAGCTCTGCCCTGCTATTTCTTCTCCACTTTGAGAAACTGCTGGGGATGTTTTTGTGCACCGTGTACTTGAATGCTGATTTCTGTACCCCAGAGATACAGACTTTGCTATGACTCAGTATTTTATAAAACATGGTTCTCCATTTTATTCTAGTTAATAAAGAGTTGATAAGCCTATAATTGGGAAGAAGAGTTAAGTCAGGGCTTCCAATCCCAGTGAGGGGGTACCATGTGGGTGAAGAGAGAGTGGAGTGGCCAGAAGAGAGTCACCAGGAGACCATGGATGGAGTAGCCAGGGCAGCCAGAGCAAGACCAAGATGGCAGGTAATGCCATATGGCTGGGAAGTACACCAGGACAGCATAATTCAGTTAGAATAGCTCAGAATCTTCCCAGGTATAGCACATGAAACGTATACAATAAATATAAAGGTCTCCATGTCAATATTCAGGTTCAGGAAACTTTCCTGAAGACATTGGTACCATTTGCTCTCTCATCTCTAGGTCTTTAGTCAAATATGGCTTCCTTGAGGGCTTCACTGTCCACCTACTAAGTAAGTAATGGCCATCTCCCTCCAGCACTTGTGCAGCAAGTATTTCTGGTTAACTTTAGTGATACCTTACCCACATACTCTGTCTCCCTCCACACAGGTGCCACTTCCACAGTATCAGGGTTTGTGGTCTGTTTTGTTCTCTTCTGTATTCCCAGAGTCTAGAGCACTGCTCAGGATATATGTAAACATGCAACATGTGTATCTAGAGTAAGTGAGTGAGTGAATGAGTGAGTGAGTGAGTGAGTGAGTGAGTGAGCGAGTGAGTGAGTGACAAACAAGCCCAGCTGAAGGTGGATGGCAGTTGTTTTCACCTTGATGATAAGCAGATGGCTGCACAGAAAAGGCCTTTTGAATTCATGGTGCATGTTTCAGCTCTGCTCACACTGAACTGAGTGTAGGCTCCTAGTTCAAGGCAGCCCAGCACTGGCTTTCTGTTGCAAAGACCCTCAGGTTTTTTGTTCATGCCTCTGTGGCCAGAGATGGGGTCTGATCAGTCATGATTCCTATAAATAGGCACAGTAGACATCTTGGGCCTTTATGAAAATCCCAACAGTGCTTTCAAAGAGAGAGAGAGAGAGAGTAGGCTCCAAATAGACAGCAAAGGCTAGAGCCTCAACCCTGCCCACCATGATCCAGTACTGAGGTGTTCCATGGATGTTATTTCATGATCCTTAAATGGAATGGTGAGACACAGCTTTTTAAGTAAGCTGACCTTTCTTATTAACTGCAATTCCTGAGCTGGAGTCCAATTTAGAAAGTTGCTTGACACAGGACCCAGGCAGCCACCAGCAGCCACCACCACTTTCTCTGCATGAAAGCAACGAAGCAGCATCTGAGGCAGCCTGGCCTCTGCAGTCCTGGTTATGCACACTTACTCATTCCCCACCTTCTCCTCCTACTCTCTTTAGATGGCAGGCTACTTGACAGGTATAGACAAAGACATCAATGGCCCTGTGCACGCAGTACAAGGTATAAGCCTTACCTAGTTTATGGTGTGGTCCAAGGTTGGCTGAAGTGTTATGCCTGTTACAAGGAGGTATTACAGAGGTAGTCTCTCCAGAATGAAGGGAAAGAATTCCTTCCACTATCCTCGATTTCAAATAACGCACGAGAACCCAATCCCTAATCTAGCCAGCAGCCATTATAGTGGTGTCTGAAGTAAGATGGGTGCTAAGTAATTTTGATAGGAAATTTTTCATTAGTTAGGCACTGTATTTATTTACTTCAGCCCCAAGCACCCAGGTGGCCCTGCAGTAGAAGTCTAAAATCTCGATTCCTAACCCTCTAAGCTACTTCAACAAACGTTCACGATAGTTTCATCTGGAGCCTCAGCCACATATCAGAGCACAGTGAAGTCACTAACTAAACTCCAGCCAGCAGAACTCTCTGGGACTCATACTCTTCAGAGACTTCTGATGGGTCCTGCACTGTCTTAAACACCTCACACTCCTTCTGTCTAGTTTTAAGCACACTGGCATTCAGGGTCATGCTGCATGTGGGTCTGCCCTCTCCCATCGCCACCTCTGACCTTTTTCTCCTCTTCTGTCTCTTTCCATGTTTATCCTGAACTTTATCTTCTGTAAGACACAGAACCCAGATTTTGTTCCCTTTGGTTTACATCTGTCCCTCAGTACCTCATGCACCACTGACAGTAAGTAGATGAGCAACCCCAGCAGCCTGTCAAGGGTATGGTCAGGGTTTCTCCTTTCACACCCTTATATAAAAGTTTTATTAATTAATTTGAGGCCAGATGAGGCTGCATAGCAAGATCTTTGTTCAAAAAAAAAAAAAAAAAAAAAAAAAAACAAAGTTCTATTGTGGGTTTAGAAATAGGTGGGTCCCACCAAAAGCCAAAAGACTTTAGCCTGAAGCCATTGGCATTCCCCTTATACAATCAAGGTCTGGCCATTTAAGGCCTGTATTTGTTCCCGTGCCCATCCTCAGCTTCAGAGAAAGGCCTTCCTCAGATTTACAATGCACATTGCCTGAAAAAGGTGGCCAGGTGCTAAGACTAACGTTGGGGCATTTTTGAAACCATGCTAACAGAAAGCTATAGAAGAAACTAGAGACACTTGATTTGGAGGAGATTTCAGTGGTGTCTGCGCCAAGTTCTGGAACTTACTTTCAGCATCTTAAAAAAGGTGAATCTAGGACCACTGATGGGTGAGTGTGCTGTGAGAATGGACCTAATCATCCCTGCTAAACTCAGCTAACACTGTAATATATTCCTCCCCAGATACCCAGCTGCCTGCTGGACGGATTTACACCAGGGGCTGCAGGGTGCCCCCCAGGCCTCTGCTGATCCTTATGCTTTGGTGTAGTTAGAACCTTCAGCTGCCTTTGCACAGGCTTCTGGTATCTAAATGTCTTCATACATCAGGGGAACTCAGAGTCACCATAGGCTCCTTGTTTGTTGTACTTTCCAAGTTTGTGATGGCAGACTACAGTTGCTGGGACAAACGCCTGACCAACCGCTGAAGTGAAGGGAGGGTGCATTTGGACTCAAAGCTCAGTACACCATAGAGGGGAAGGCATGGAGAAGCAGAAGTCAGGATGCAGAGAAAAATCATGTCTGCTCTCTCAGGTTTCCTTTTTCTTTATTATACTTGGGCCCACACCCACATATGAGGTGGCAATACCCACATTCAAGGTGGGTCTTCCTCCCTTATTTAGCCCTCATTGACATAGAATGTGTTTTATAAATTCTGTCAATCAAGTTGACAAGAGTAACCATGACAACTGTATTCAAAGGCATCTGCTTAATTGAAAAAAAAGGTTAGGTCGGTTGAGTGTGACAATGTATAACTGCATTCCCAAGGCCTGGGAGACAGTGGCAGGAATATGAGGGTTCAAGGCCAGACTGGGTTACATTAGCAAGACCTTGTCCGAGAAACCAAACCCAATGTTGGTAGCTAAAGCTAGACTGTTCACAAGTGATTTTTTTCCTCTGATTCTCCTATGATTAGCATTGGTAAATTTCTGGAAACAGCCATCACATGCTATCAACTGCTTTGAACTCTCTGAGTCCAATAGTATAGGGCTGGATGCTCAGTCTCTCTCTCTCTCTCTCTCTCTCTCTCTCTTCCTCTCTCTCTCAAAACACACACAAAACAAACAAACAAACAAACAAACAAACAAACAAACAAACTGAGTAGGACCAAGTGAGCAGAGGGTTGCTGTATTATTTGTTTTCCTACAACCATGGAAATGAAAGACCAGACTTTCCTGTTCAGTTCTAATCTGCATAGACAAACACCTTCATAAACAGTAAAGGCAGACTGGAGCAAACAAATTGGTTCTTGATTCTTGGAACAAAATAAAGAGTCCAGTGCTAAAAAATGTCTGCTGCTAGCAGCTGTCTCTAGCTCATCTTCTGTGTACAGCACTATTTCTGTATCACCAAGTATTTCTCCTCCCAAGCAGCATGGCCATAAAGTAAAGTGATCTAAAAAGTCACAGCTGTACAGTCAAGCGCCTGATGAGAATTCAAACTGAAGTCTTGTACCCCAGAGTCCTCATCCTCTTCTGATAATGAAATGGATTCAGTGGAATTGGCTGGGTCAAATTATACAATAATGGCAATTTTAAAATGCTGAGATGAGCCTTGTCTTTTGTGCTGATAGGTGTGTTGGAACTGCAATCACAATTTTACCCAAAGTCCTTGAACAATCAAAAACTTGCAGAAACACAAAAGTTGACTCTATACTTGCTAAATTCTCCAGGGAGATATGCACAGTCCTGGAAAATCCCATATATGAAGGGTTTTCACTACTCATTTGATTTCCTTTTATATTCATTTATTTATGTTTTTTCATTATTAACTTATATAGAGGTAATTTCTTTTTTATTTAGATTTACTTAATTATTTTGTTTTTTCCTTTCTTTTTCTTTCTTTTTTTATTGGTTATTTTTTTTATTTACATTTCAAATGTTTTCCCCTTTCCTGGTTCTCCCCACCCCCCACCCCCAAAAACCCCTATCCCATCCTACCTCCCCCTTGAGAGTGTTCCTCCACCCACCCACCCACTCCCACCTCCCTGCTGCCTCAATTACCCTACACTGGGGCATCTATCAAGCCTTAATAGGACCAAGGACCTCTCCTTCCATTGATGCATGACAAGGCCATCCTTTGCTACATATGTACCTGGAGCCATGTGTACTCCTTTGTTGATAGCTTAGTCCCTGGAATCTCTTGGGGGACTGGTTGGTTGATATTGTTGTCCTTCCTGTGGGGTTGCAATCCCATTCAATTCCTTCAGATCTTTCTCTAACTCCTCTATTGGAGACCCCTAGCTCAGTCCAATCGTTGGCTGCAATCATCCATCTCTGTATTTATAAGGCTCTGGCAGGACTTCTCAGGAGACAGCCATATGAGGCTCCTTCCAGCATGCAATTCTTAGCATCCAAAGTAGTGTCTGGGCTTGGTAATTGTATATGGGATGGATTCCCCAGGTGAGACAGTCTCTAGATGGCCTTTCCAACAGTCTCTGGTCTACACTTTATCTCCATATTTGCTCCTGTGAGTATTTTGTTCTCCTTCTAAGAGGGACCAAGCACACACACTTTGGTCTTCCTTCTTGATCTTCATGTGGTCTGTGAATTGTATCTTGGTTATTTGGAGCTTTTGGGCTCTTATCCACTTATCAGTGAGTGCATACCATGTGTGTTCTTTTGGGATTGGATTACCTCACTTAGGATATTTTCTAGTTTCATCCATTTGCTCAAGAATTTCATGAATGCATTGTTTTTAATAGCTGAGGAGTACTCCATTGTGTAAATGCACCACATTTTCTGTATCCATTCCTCTGTTGAGGGACATCTGGGTTCTTTCCAGCTCCTGGCTATTATAAATAAGGCTGCTATGAACATATCGAAGCATGTGTCCTTGTATATCTTGGAGCATCTTTTGGGTATATGCCTAGGAGTGTTATAGGTGGGTCCTCAGGTAATACTATGTACAATTTTCTGAGGAACTGCCAAACTGATTTTCAGAATGGTTGTACCAGTCTGCAATCCCACCAGCAATGGAGGAGTGTTCCTCTTTCTCCACATCCTTGCCAGCATATCCTGTCACCCCAGTTTTTGATCTTAGCCATTGTGACTGGTGTGAGGTAGAATCTCATGGTTGTTTTGATTTGCATTTCCCTGAAGACTAAGGATGTTGAACATTTCTTTAGGTGCTTCTTGACTATTTGATATTCTTCAGTTGAAAAATCTTTCTTTAGCTCTGTACCCCAATTTTAATAGGGTATGTGATTTTCTGGAGTCTAACTTCTTGAGTTCTTTGTATATATTGGATATTAGCCCTCCATTAGATGTAAAATTGGTAAAGATATTTTCCCAATCTCTTGGTTGCCTTTTTGTTCTATTGACAGTGTCCTTTGCCTTATAGAAGCTTTGCAATTTTTTGAGGTCCCGTCTGTCTATTGTTGATTTTAGAGCATAAGCCATTGGAGTTCTGTTCAGGAATTTTTCCCCTGTGCCCATGTGTTCGAGGCTCTCCCCCACTTTCTCCTTTATAAGTTTCAGTGTAACTGGTATTATGAGTATGGTATTAAGAGGTCCTTGATCCACTTGGACTTGAGCTTTGTACAAGGAGATAAGAATGGGTTGACTGCCTCTTGAACCAGCACCATTTGTTAAAAATGCAGTCTTGGATCTGTTGTTATGTCTCCCTTTTCAGTTCTGATTTTGTTGATTAGGATTTTGTCCCTTTGCCCTTTAGTGAGTCTAGCTAAGGGTTTATCTATCTTGTTGATTTTCTCAAAGAACCAACTCCTCGTTTGGTTAATTCTTTGAATAGTTCTTCTTGTTTCCACTTGGTTGATTTCACCCCTGAGTTTGATTATTTCCTGCCGTCTACTCCTCTTGGGTGAATTTGCTTCCTTTTTTTCTAGAGCTTTTAGATGTGTTGTCAAGCTGCTAGTATGTGCTCTCTCCCGTTTCTTCATGGAGGCACTCAGAGCTATGAGTTTCCCTCTTAGAAATGCTTTCATTGTGTCCCAAAGGTTTGGGTACGTTGTGGCTTCATTTTCATTAAACTCTAAAAAGTCTTTAATTTCTTTCTTTATTCCTTCCTTGACCAAGGTATCATTGAGAAGAGTGTTGTTCAGTTTCCACGTGAGTGTTGGCTTTCTGTTATTTTTTTTGTTATTGAAGATCAGCCTTAGTGCATGGTGATCAGATAGGATACATGGGACAATTTCAATATTTTTGAATCTGTTGAGGCCTGTTTTGTGACCTATTATGTGGTCAATTTTGGAGAAGGTACCATGAGGTGCTGAGAAGAAGGTATATCCTTTTGTTTTAGGATAAAATGTTCTGTAGATATCTGTCAGATCCATTTGTTTCATCACTTCTGTTAGTTTCAGTGTGTCCCTGTTTAGTTTCTGTTTCCATGATCTGTCCATTGGTGAAAGTGGTGTGTTGAAGTCTCCCACTATTATTGTGTGAGGTGCAATGTGTGCTTTGAGCTTTACTAAAGTTTACTACCGGAGGATCCAGCAATACCTCTCCTGGGCATATATCCAGAAGATGCCCCAACTGGTAAGAAGGACACATGCTCCACTATGTTCATAGCAGCCTTATTTATAATAGCCAGAAGCTGGAAAGAACCCAGATGCCCCTCAACAGAGGAATGGATACAGAAAATGTGGTACATCTACACAATGGAGTACTACTCAGCTATTAAAAAGAATGAATTTATGAAATTCCTAGCCAAATGGATGGACCTGGAGGGCATCATCCTGAGTGAGGTAACACATTCACAAAGGAACTCACACAATATGTACTCACTGATAAGTGGATATTAGCCCAAAACCTAGGATACCCAAGATATAAGATACAATTTCCTAAACACATGAAACTCAAGAAAAATGAAGACTAAAGTGTGGACACTATGCCCCTCCTTAGAAGTGGGAACAAAACACCCTTGGAAGGAGTTACAGAGACAAAGTTTGGAGCTGAGATGAAAGGATGGACCATGTAGAGTCTGCCTTATCCAGGGAACCACCCCATAATCAGCATCCAAACGCTGACACCATTGCATACACTAGCAAGATTTTATTGAAAGGACCCAGATGTAGCTGTCTCTTGTGAGACTATGCCGGGGCCTAGCAAACACAGAAGTGGATGCCCACAGTCAGCTAATGGATGGATCACAGGGCTCCCAATGGAGGAGCTAGAGAAAGTACCCAAGGAGCTAAAGGGATCTGCAACCCTATAGGTGGATCAACATTATGAACTAACCAGTACCCCGGAGCTCTTGACTCTAGCTGCATATGTATCAAAAGATGGCCTAGTCGGCCATCACTGGAAAGAGAGGCCCATTGGACACACAAACTTTATATGCCCCAGAACAGGGGAACCCCAGGGCCAAAAAGGGGGAGTGGGCAGGTAGGGGAGTGGGGGTGGGTGGGTATGGGGGACTTTTGGTATAGCATTGGAAATGTAAATGAGCTAAATACCTAATAAATAATGGAAAGAAAAAAAAAAAAAAGAAAGTGACCCTAAAAAAAAAAAAAAATGCAGTCTTCCCCCCCCCCCCCCACTGGATGGTTTTAGTTCCTTTGTCAAATATCAAGTACCATATGTGTGTGGGTCATTTCTGGGTCTTCAGTTCTACTCCATTCAACTTCCTGCCTGTCTCTGCACCAATATCATATAGTTTTTATCACTATTGCTCTGTAATATAGCTTGAGGTCAGGGATACTGATTCCCCCAAAAGTTCTTTTATTGTTGAGAATATTTTTTTTTTTTTTTGCTACTTTGGGTATTTTGTTATTCCAAATGAATTTGCAAATTGCTCTTTCTAACTCTATGAAGAATTGATTTGGAATTTTGAAAAAATTGCATTGAATCTGTAGATTGCTTTTGGCAAGATGGTCATTTTTACTATATTATTCCTGCCCATCTGTGAGCATGGGAGACCTTTCTATCTTCTGAGGTCTTCTTTGATTTCTTTTTTTTTTCCCAGAGAGTTGAAGTTCTTGTAATACAGATATTTTACTTGCTGGTTAGAGTCACACCAAGGTATGTAATATTATTTGTGACTATTGTGAAAGGTATTATTTCCCTAAGGTTTTTCTCAGCCTGTTTATCATTTGAGTAGAGGAAGGCTACTAATTTGTTTGAGTTAATTTTATATCCAGCAACTTTTCTGAAGTTGTTTATCAGCTTTAGGAGTTCTCTAGTGGAATTTTTGGGGTCACTTAAGTATACTATCATATCATCTGCAAATAGTGGTATTTTGACTTCTTCCTTTTCAAATTGTATCCCTATGACCTCCTTTTGTTGTCTAATTGCTCTGGCTAGAAAGTCATGTACTATATTGAAAATATAGGGAGACAGTGGGCAGCCTTGTCTAGTCCCTGATTTTGGTGGGATTGCTTCAAGTTTCTCTCCATTCAGTTTGATGTTGGCTACTAGTTTGCTGTATATTGCTTTTACTATATTTAGTATGGTTCTTGAATTCCTGATCTTTCTAAGACTTTTATCATGAATGGGTGCTGGATTTTGTCAAATGCTTCCTCAGCATCTAAGGAGATGATCATGTGGGGTTTTTTTTTTTCTTTAAGTTTGTTTATTTAGTGGATTAAGTTGATGGGTTTCCATATATTGAACCATCCCTGTATCCCTGGTCCGAAGCCTACTTGATCATGGTGAATGATCATTTTGATGTGTTCTTGGATTCAGTTGTCAAGAATTTTATTGAGTATTTCTGCATCAATATTCATAAGGGAGATTGGTCTGAAGTTCTCTTTCTTTGTTAGGTCTTTGTGTAATTTAGGTATAATCATAATTGTGGCATCATAGAACGCATTGGGTAGTGTTCTTTCTGTTTGTATTTTGTGGAACTGTTTGGAGAGTATTGGTGTCAGGTATTCTTTAAAGGTCTGATAGAATTCTCCACTAAACCCATCTGGTCCTGGGCTTTTTAATGTTTGGGAGACTATCAATGGCTGCTTCTATTTCTTTAGGGGTTATGGGACTGTTTAGATGCCTTATCTGATCCTATTTTAACTTTGGCATCTAGTATCTGTCTAGAAAATTGCCCATTTCATCCAGATTTTCAAATTTAGTTGAGTATAGTCTTTTGTAGTAGGATCAGATTTTTTTTTTTTTTTTTGGGATTTCCATGGTTTCTGTTGTTATGTTTCCCTTTTCATTCCTTATTTTATCAGTTTGGATACTGTCCCTACGCCCTCTGGTTAGTCTGGGTAAGGGTTTATCTATTTTCTCAAAGAACCAGCTCTTGGTTTTGTTGATTCTTTGTATAGTTTTTTTTGTTGTTGTTGTTATTGTTTTTATTTGGTTGATGTCAGCCCTGAATTTGATTATTTCCTGCCATCTACTCCTCTTAGATGTATTTGCTTCTTTTTCTTCTAGAGCTTTCAGGTGTGCTGTCAAGCTGCTAGTATATGCTCTCTCCAGTTTCTTTTTGGAGGCACTTAGAGCTATATGTTTTCCTGTTACCACTGCTTTTATTGTGTTCCATAGGTTTTGGTATGATGTGTCCTCATCTTCATTAAATTCTAAAAAGTCTTTAATTTCTTTCTTTATTTCTTCCCTGACCAAGTAAGTTATCATTGAGTAGAGCATTGTTCAGCTTCCATGTGTATGTGTGTCTTCTGTTGTTCTTGTTGGAATTTAAGACCAGCTTTAGTCAAGGGTGATCTGATAGGGTGTATGGGATTATTTCAGTCTTCTTGTATCTGTTGAGGCCTGGTTTGTGACCAATTATATGGTCAGTCTTGGAGAAGGTACCATGAGGTGCTGAGAAGAAGGTATATTCTTTTACTTTAGGATGAAATGCTCTATACATATTTGTTAAATCCATTTGGTTCATAACTTCTGTTAATTTCACTGTGTCTCTGTTTAGTTTCTCTTTTCATGATCTGTCCATTGATGAGAGTCGGCTGTTGAAGTCTCCCACTATTATTTTGTGGGCTGTGCTGTGTGCTTTGAACATTAGTAAAGTTTTTTAAATGAAGGTGGGTGCTGTTGCATTTGGAGCATAGATGTTTAGAATTGAGAGCTCATCTTGGTAGATTTTTTTCCTTTGACCAGTATGGAGTATCCTTGCTCATTCTTTTTGATAACTTTTGGTTGAAAGTCGATTTTTTTGTGTGATATTAGCATGGCTACTCCAGCTTGTTTCTTGGGACCATTTGCTTGGAAATTTTTTTCCAGCCTTTTACTTCGAGGTAGTGTCTGTCTTTGTCACTGTGGTGCATTTCCTGTATGCAGCAAAATGTTGGGTCCTGTTTACTTATGCAGTCTATGCCGTTTTTTTGGGGGGGAAATTGAGTCAATTCATGTTAAGATATATTAAGGAAAAGTGATTGTTACTTCCTGTTATTTTTGTTGTTAGAGATGGAGTTATGTTTGTGTGGCTATCTACTTTTGGGTTTGTTGGAAAATTACTTTCTTGCTTTTTCTAGAGTGTAGTCTCCCTACTTCTGTTGTTATTTTCCATTTATTATCCTTTGAAGGGCTGGATTTGTGGAAAGATATTGTGTAAATTTGGTTTTGTCATGGAATATCTTGGTTTCTCCATCTATGCTAATTGAGAGTTTTGCTCGATACAGTAGTCTGGGCTGGCATTTATGTTCTCTTAGGGTCTATATGATATCTGCCCAGGATCTTCTAGCTTTCATAGTCTCTCGTGAGAAGTCTGGTGTAATTCTGATAGGTTTGCCTTCATATGTTACTTGACCTTTTTCCCTTACTGCTTTTAATATTCTTTCTGTGTTTTGTGCATTTGGTGTTTTGATTATCATGTGACAGGAGGAATTTCTTTTTTGGTCTAGTCTATTTGGAGTTCTGTATGGTTCTTTTATGTTCATGGGCATCTCTTTGTTTAGGTTAGGGAAGTTTTCTTCTATAATTTTGTTGAAGATATTTACTGACCCTTTAAGTTGGGAATCTTTGCTCTCTTCTAAGCCTATTATCCTTAGGTTTGGTTTTTTCATTGTGAGCTGGATTTCCTGGATGTTTTGGGCTAGGATCTTTTTGCATTTTGTATTTTCTTTGATTTTTGTGTCAATGTTTTCTATGTATTTTCTGAACCTGAGATTCTCTCTTCTATCTCTTGTATTCTGTTGGTGATACCTGCATCTATGATTCCTGGTCTCTTTCCTGGCTTTTCTACCTCCAGGCTTCTCTCCCTTTGTGATTTCTGTATTGTTTTTATTTCCCTTTTTCAGATCTTTTCCAGGTTTTGTTCATTTCCTTTGCCTGTTTGATTGTGTTTCCCTGTAATTCTTTAAGGGATTTTTGAGTTTCTTCTTTAAGGGTTTCTACCTGTTTACCTGTGTTCTCCTGTATTTCTCTAAGGGAGTTATTTATGTCCTTTTTAAAGTCCTCTATTATTGTCATGAAAAGTAATTTGAGATCCGAGTCTTGCTTTTCCAGTGTGATAGTGTATCCAGGACTTGTTATAGTGGGAGAATTGGGTTCTGATGATGCCAAGTAACCTTGGTTTCTGTTGCTTATGTTATGCTTGCTTCCTGTCATCTGAATATCTCTAGTGCTACCTGCCCTGGCCATCTGACTGGAGCTTCTCCTGCCTGTGATCCTCCTTGTGTCAGATCTCCTCATAGTCCAGCTGTCTCTGGGATCCTGTGATTCTGGGATCCTGTGTTCTTGGGATCCAGGATTTATCAGAGTTCCTGGGAGTCAAGCTGCCTCTGGGACCCTGAGATCCTGGTGTGACCAAGTTCTTGTGATCCTGGGATCCTGGCTGTTTTAGAATACCTGGGATTTGAGTTTCCTCTTAGTGCTCTGGGCCTGGCTGCATAGTTTGTGCTCAAGGTAAACTAGTGCAGGCAGGAAGGAACCTGAGCCACTGTTCAGGAGGGCTTCCTGCATCCCTGGATCCTACCTATCCCAGTTATACTCAATGGTGTTGGAACAGATGTTGTGTCCTACTCACCCCTAATCCTAAGATCCTGGGCGTGCTAGAGCACCTGGGAGTGGAGCTTCTTCTGGGTTCTGTGGGACTGGCTTCAGAGTTTGAACCCAAAGTAAACAGGTGTAGACCAGAAGGCTAGAGGTGATTTCTTAAAGGCCTATGAAAACTTCCAGAGAGCATTCCAGGGACACAGGGGTTTTTTTTTTCCCCATAAAACAAGGCAGTTAACTCACTAAAATAGCACTTTCTACTTGGGCAAACTGACCTAGATTTCCTGACATTCACAAAGTGTCCAGAGACAGGGCATGAGAGGGGTAAAGAGGGATAGAGGGGCATGAGGCTGGGCTGCCAGGCAGCAGGATTCTTCCTTTTGTAATAGGCAAACTGTGTCTTAGGCTTTTAAGAAGAGGGTTGATGGACAAATGGCAGTGTGATTCAGAGTTGGGCTCAGAGAAAGGGCTGCCTCATCAATGGAGTCACAGCAATGCTCACTAGACAGCATGTCTCCTCCACACCCATTGTCAAGACATGGGTGGGGTAGCACCTTCATAGCCAGACAGCACAGGGTCACCAGAGCCTCTTTATCACAGTGAGGACGGTCCAGGCAGTGAGAAAGATACTGTCATTTGTGCTAATGCTCCCACTGCAAAGCTGAAGGAGCTGCTCACGGCATCAGGAATGTACACTTCACTCAACAGATGGTTCATACATGTGCACATAATGCAGTGAGCTCATGCATGGGTGCACACACACACACACACACACACACTCACACACACACACTTACCCATATGGCCCACTCAGGTCATATTCAAACACACAACCCATACTGAACTGCAGAGTAATGCAATCTCAAGGGTAGACTATATACACTTGAAATAATTTACCAGAACATAAGCTCACATTACTCAATTAGCTTGGCATAAATTTAAAGCATTAAATGGCCCTCTCCATAGGCTCCTCACATTGCTTCTTCTGTCCAACCTCCTTCTCTTTGACTACACCAAGCTGTCCTTTCAACCCTCTCTATCCTCATGGACTTGGAGTCTCTTGTTGATACATCTCAAACACCTCTGGCTTCTAGGGTGGTAGTGCCCTGTGGCATCCATCCTGCCTAGAGACCAAACTTGGCTTTCTGATTGGAAGGCAACTTAGGAAAGGCCTTTGACTCACTTTTCTCCTGATTCTGGGAATTTCATTTCTTATTCAATTTCTCTGATCTGTGTCTCCATCTTGGTTAGCACACTGTGAGTTTTGTCTTCCTTTTTCAGCCCAAACTGTCACTGGACAGTCGTGTCGTCCCGTTCCCCTCCCCCCCTCCCCCCCCTGCGTGCAGCTTCCTTGTCCAAGGTTTCCTAAAGTTCTCACGCCATAAGGACATACCCCACCTAGATCACCCATCCACCTCCCCTTTAACCTCACCTGCCTCACCCTTAGACCTCCAAAAGGGTCTCAGAAGCATCATTTCTTCTAGAAGTTTCCAATGCATTTGGTCAGTAGAGCAACATCTATCTGCGCCTTGACTTTTAAGACTAAATTTTAACTTTTTTAGCTATAACAAACCTGTTTTTTTTTTAATTATTTATTTGTTTTATGTATGTGAGCACACTGTTGTCCTCAGACACACCAGAAGAGGGCATTGGATCCTATTACAGATGTTCTGAACCAACATGTCGTTGCTGGAAATTGAACTCAGGACCTCTAAGAAGAGCAGTCAGTGCTCTTAATGTCTGAGCCATTTGTCCAGCCCGTAACAAACTTATTGAAACAACGACTTTGCACTTGCCTTTCTGGGTGGTAGCCTGACTGTGTGGGATGCAGTGATGAATGCAATCTAAGGTCCCTGTAGGCCTCAGGGAAACTGGACCTGCTCAGTCCTCTCAACATTTACACTTAAAATTCTCTGTGCAGTGGGAGGTGAGCCTGGCAGGTGTTGTCAGGGTTGAGCCAGGACTCTGTACACTGTGGCTCCAGGTTTGGCTTAGTGTTCTAAACAGCTGTGTTTGGTAACTGTGTAGCCAGTCTTGGCTTCTGTGCTTGTCCTTAAAATGAGGTTAGATGCCTCTACTTCTGCCTGGTTTGTTTCCTACTATCCACACAGGCTTATAGGTCTTGTTGTTACAGTGTCATACATGTCACAACACATGTCACATACATGTATACAATGCACTCACAATCACATCCATCCTGCCTCTCAAGCTTTGCTCCTGCTCTGCACCCTATGCAGTCTTTCCTTCTGTCTTGCATGTCCTTGTCCTCCAAACAGTTTTCCTTTCACTTTCATGTAGTTCTGTAAAAGTTAGAGACCACACTGCAGAGGAAACAGGCCATTTGTTTCTATGTGTCTGGCTTTATTTCACTTTACATAACACTGTCCAGTTGTATAAGTTTTTCTGAAAATGACAGAACTTTACTCTTTATGGCTGGATGAAACTACTATTAGTACTACTACTACTACTACTACTACTACTACTACTACTACTACTACCACACCACACACACACACACACACATCTTTGTTCACTTGTCTGTGTACTGCTGTGAACGTAGCTGCAGTGAAGAGGACAAAGATTCACTTTGTGCTTCTAACTGAAGACATTTTAAGGTGAAACAGCAGATGAGGTGAGGCTTGCAGAATGAGGCAAGGGTGAGGATGGATGTGGGTCACTGCTGTGACCTTTCACCTACTTATTCCCTGCCCCTTAGCTGAGTCCAGTCAGCTTGCTCTGGGTCCTGCTGTCTTCTATGTGCTGATGCATTTTTCCTTTACATCAACCAAATGAAGAAGGGGTTTGTTCTCCCGCTAGAGAGGCCAAAACAAAAGATGCTAAGCTATGCAGCCACCTGCCTGGAGTTTGTCCTGAGAGCAAACACAGAGGATAATTTTAGGCTGTGTACCTCATCACCAGGTGAGACCATCAGCTGGACATTGCCCCAGTCACGTGACCTGACTCAACAGAGAGATTTCTACTTTGGAACTCTTCCACAGTCATCAGTGAAGAAACAGAAGACCAGAGAAATAGGTTCTAAAATGACTGACCCAGAGCCCTGAGAGATTGAGTAACCCAGAGTCACCGAGCCTAGCTAACAGCCAGGTGGGTTGCAAACCAGCCTATCCTTAGGGAAAATTGAGCCCAGAGAGTGCTCCCGTCTCTCTCCCTCTATCACTAATGTGGTAAATCCAATCTGCTGTATTTGGTTTCTCCCCAAGCCCCACACATATCCTTATCATTCTCATTTGCTCTCTTGGCAAGCACAGGGAGTATGATTTCAGCTTCTGGGGGACACCTCTGCATCCTCTTTCAAAAGAGCCTCTGGGGGATGCCAGGAGACACAGAAAAGCAGGGACCTTTTTCAGTATTCAGCTCTGGTCTGCCCCTTTCCTCAAAAAAGACCAGATATTGAGTGTTATTCCCAAATTGAACACATAGAACTCTTCAAAAACCACAACGTTTGAAATGTGGTTGCATGTGTTTTATAAAGTTTCATTAATAATGAATGTCACCTCTGTTGAGAATTCAGTATGTATCTACGCAGGTAATACTACCAGAGAACACCTAATGAATAAAGGAGCCAATCATTGGGCAAGTAGGTGGGACTTCCGGGTTGGATGGAGGAAGAGAGGAACAGGAGAGAGTTAGGTCCTTTTTGGAAAAGGAACAGCAGAGGGAAAAGATGTCTGCTGCTCATTTTAACCCACTATATAAGCTAACAGCCTTGTGTCTTGGTTAGAGTCTCCAGTGCTGTTAATAGCATGGCTTGATGAAAAGACAGTTGGGGAGGGAAAGATTTTTTGAAACTTACAGCTTGTAGTCATCCAGGGAAGTCAGGGTAGGAACTGACAGGGAGGTGATCGAGGAGTGCCACTAACGGACTCAAGCTCCCTGCCTTGCTAAGCTTGTTTTCTTATACAACTCAGGCCCTAGGGGTAGCACCCCTGGACCTCCAACATCAATGATTAATCAAGGAGATGCCTGCCAGATTTGCCTGGAGGCCAGTCTTATTTTAATTGAGTCCCTCTTCCCAGATACACGAGCTTCTGTCAAGTTGACAACAAGAACCCCACGAGATCAGGACGCCGTTCTAACACACATTTTGCTTTATGTGCTTACTTTTGTTTCTGAGACAGGGTCTTGCTGCCTCTTGCTCTCAACTGCTGAGAGTGCCACCATGCCCAGCCTGAAAAGCCACTATGTGTTGGCAGCCTTCACTGCCCTGTCACTATCTCCTTCCATACCAGTATTTCTAAGGATTCTATGAAACAAATCTCAAAGTATGCATACCAGATCCTTGCCTTAAAGTCTCCTTCTGGAAACAGGAAGTGCCATCTGATTGTGGTCTCCTTATCTTCAGCTCACATGGATGATTTCATCCGTCCTTTAACATATTCCCAATAGGGGGAGTGATGGCCTCTCCTCAAGGATGTTACAGTCTAATCTCCAGAATGTATGATCACATTATGTCACTGGAATGTGGGAAATGAAGTTGCAGATGTGGTAAGGGTTTTCATGAACTGCTCCTAACATACGACTCTCCTGGTCCATCCAGGTGGGATCAGTGATGTCACACATCCTTTACATTGAAGGGGGAGGCAAGAGTGCTTGAGTCTGAGTGATAGAGAAGGCAAGACTGGACTAGCTATGCTGGCCTCACAGATAGACAGGCACAACAAGTCAGAGAACTTGGAAACAGAGAAGAACAAGGACTGTAGGGCCTCCTGGAAGGAACACAGTCCTGCCAGCTGCTACTCCAGATCCATGAGCCCTGCTTCAACCTCAGTAATAAGCTTGCATTGGTTCACATCATTAAATTGTGGTAATTGTTACCATAGCAGTGAGAATCTAATAATCCATACAAACTGCAGAAGTAGCAAGTTTGAAATAATTATTGCCGTGCACACTCTTCACCTTCTATCCACTTCCTTCTATCATCTCTCCTCCAGCAGATCACATGAGTATGTTAACAAGCCCACACAGCCTTTGCTGAGTCCTGATTACACACTAGACAACTCTAGAAAACACAAGGTTGGTGACACTCTCGGGACATTCCCTACCCAGAGAAACACTGAAAAGGCCATCAGCAGCCAGATCACACCTAGAACAGGAAAAGGAGAGTATCCCTGGCATCTTGGATAGCCCAGGGTAAGACACAGCACACCTTGATGCCCCAGGGTAAGACACAGCACACCTTGATGCCCCAGGGTAAGACACAGCACACCTTGATGCCCCAGGGTAAGACACAGCACACCTTGATGCCCCAGTGTACCATTTTAATGTTACCCTCTGACAGCATCCTCTGCTGTAGAAGGGGGCCCATCTACATATGCTTGCTATTTCCTCAGTTTCCTTTTTAGAATGTTTCTACTCACAGAGAAAAGGTTGACTTAGGCTTGAAATCTATGCGAGGGAAAAGATTTACTTTCTGTGAGCTCCTTCTATGAGGATGACAGCCCAGTTTCACTCATGGTTTTTACCAAACAATCTCCTTTCAGTGTCTCATCTACAGCCTGGCACCACCAAAATCGGAGGTTCTGCCTGTCCTTCTGTTTTGTATAGCATTGCTAGAGACAGTCTTACACAAAACACATGCACACATAAACACCTAGGACACACACACTCACCTTTCCCCTGAGTTACTAGACATGTGTGTTCTTTACCTTGTCAAATAATACTGGCAAATTATATGTCACACTTTGTATCAATTCACCCTTTGACTAGTGACAATAAGATGGCTATTGCTCATTGAATTGTACCATTGGCCAGTTTAAAGGGGCAGTGTTTTCTTCTGAAAAACCTGTCTCACAAAGAGGGGATGTCAAGCAAAGTTCAGCTTGAGGATCAGATCAGATTTGCAAGAGGTTTCCCCTGCCTGTTTCTATTTGAGGACTGAGACTTTAAAAATTGTGGCCGGCCCACCTCTGCAATGGACACATAGTCTGATTGTATAAAGTGTAGCATGTAAATGCCCAGAAATGAGATTTTCCCCTCTAAGCCCCACTGCCTCCCAACCTTCCACATGGTAGGTGAGTGCCTTGGAAGGAATGTGACTCTGACCCGGACCCTTTCTGCAAGGGGAAGTAGCTGACTTTGAGGCTCAGACTGATTGATACTATCTGGTAGACTGAAGGGCTGGATGTTACTGGAGTAACTGGATGGGTTGAGAGCTCCCCCACTTTCCCCTATATTAGTTACTTTATTACTTTTCTTATCACTGGGAAAGAAGAAACTTGAGGGATGACAGGTTTATTTTGGCATACAGTTTTTTTGGGGGGTTGGGGGTGGGTACAGCCGTGCATCATAGTGAGAAAGCATGATGACAGAAGTGTAGCCTGGCTGGTCACATTGTACCAACTGTGAAAAGCCTAGATGAAGCTGGATTGGGGCTGGTATACTAAACCTCACAGACCCTCATCACATCTTCTCCAGAGGAAACTGAGCCTGAAAGGGGACCATTAGGAGAAAGTGACATTTCAGCTCAATTGGTATGGCTAGTGCTGGAAGGTCCTGCCTACTTGGATCCCCCTGCTGTGCCCCAATTTTCTGTAACACACCCCTATGTTCCCAGCCCTGCTTAGTCTTTCTGGAGGTTCCAGGAAGAGACTGAAACAGAGGTTCAGGCCAACTGTGGCCCCAAGTCATCCACACACTGACTTGAGTCTCTTGAAGTCCAAACCCGATGACCTTTGGGAATCTGGGCGTGATGTCCTTTGGGGGTATAACTGATAGTTTTAAAATGTTCCTCCCCCCCCCACACACACACTTTTATGTTCTCAGAGTTGGGCAGGTTCTTTCAGAGACCTCAGCAGTAGGTTCTGAGCTTTCTTTCCAACGCCCGCAGACATTCTCTTTTCTCTGGACCAGCTCCCAAGACATTGCCAATTAGTCACACATCACTGTTTGGCAAGAACGTCCCCAGGCTTCTGGCACAGCCAACAGAGCACCTTGTCAAGGCCTCCTGCCTGACTTTTTGTGAAGTCCCCACTGCTGAGTAAATCAGCACTCCTTAGCTTATAGCTGAGGAGGCTGAGCAGGGGTGGGGGTGAGGCGTGGGAGGGGGAACATCTAAGAATTGGAGGGAAGTATTTCTCCTGAGGCTTGTTTCTCTTATGGTATGTGGGAGAAAAGATAATGGCCTACTGTTAATTTTCATCCCTTCACATTCAGCTTTGCCAGAGGAATGAATGCCTGGAACATCTACTTACCAAGATGAACAAAACAAAATAAAACAAGTTTGTCTTAAGTCACAGGGCACCACAGATGCTCTCTGTGCCACTTTCTCTGTGCCTTTAAGGCTGTAGACTACATTCCTCGTGGATGACATAATCCCCTTGGCACACATCAGTCAGCCTGGCCCTGGCTTATGTGTGAGGAAGGTTTGTTCACACTTGGAGGTTGAACGTGAATACAGAGTTTTACTAATCCTGTTCTAAAGCGATCAGCTCCATGGAAAGGGTAGTGTCTTGTCCATTCTACTCGGGCTTCTCAAGACACCCCTCTAAGGACAAAGCCTCCCCACAGTTTCACTGGATTTCACCTCTGCTAGGAATGAGGCTACACCCAGGAAGTAGTCACTTAAAATGCTATGGAAGCCACGTGTGGCAATGCTAATCCCAACTCTCGGGAGGCCAAGGCAGGAAACTAATGAGTTTAAGGCCATCCTGGGCTACAACGTGAGATTGTCTGTCAAAGGATAAAATGAAACACAACAAGAACAGCAAGACCACACAGCAAAACCAGTTTTATGGAATGAATACACCCTGGAGGCCTCCTAAGCACTCTGATGTTGGTAAGGGGATTGTTTGTGCATGGCCAGGGGTAGCACTCACTATCCATGAGCTTCCTCATCTCTACAAGGCACACTCACTTCTCAGGGCTAGTCTGGCCAGGAACTGAAGAAAGTGCTTGGTCTTTTGGAGCCTCTACTTCTTCTCATGACCCAGGAACAGTGAATACAGTGATGTGAGACAGAAGGTTGCAGGAGAGCCCGTGATCTTGACATCAGACATTGAAAGATGGTGGAAACACCATCCAGTGCCAATCTACCCATCCATACAGTCCACAGCAATGTACCTTTACATCTCTTTTAAAATTTAAGCTACATTTTTACTTTTACTGCTACTACTTCAGTCTATGCTAGAGTCATGTCATGCTCTCTAGCTGCAAATGTGATCATTTCTTTCAGAGTTCATCATGATCAATGGCATGCTAAGTATAAAATCAGACCCATCAAGGGGGCTGCACAATGTCCAGCCTCTGCACTTCTCTTTATACCTTCTAACAACTCTGTAATCAATTTCATCTGGGCTCCAGGGAGAGTCCAGACTTACTCCAACCCCAGCCCCTCTTCTGGCTGTCCCATCTCTGACCTTCCACATGCTGAGTCACAAGCTTCCTCCCTCCTTTCTCCACTGGCCAATCCCAAAGCTTTCCCTATTCTCAGCATAACCCATTTAAGAACTATTTTATGTGCATGAATGTTTTGCTTGTGTGTATACAAGTTCACCTCGTGCGTGCAGCACCCACAGAGGTCAGAAGAGGGTGTTAGACCCCTGTAACTGGGGTTACAGGTGGTTGTAAGCCCATGTGTGGGTGATGGGAATAACCTGACTTGTAACTATGACAAAGTCTGCTGTTGTCTAGTTTAGCCCATCTTCACTTTAGAATGATTTTGCCAGGCACATGGGACCAGATTGTGTGTGATTTCATTGCTACTTGAGCCTAGCACACAGCACAGAGCTTGCTCTGCACCGTGCTGTCCCTCTGCCTGGAATACATCCTCTAACACAGTGGTTCTCAACCTTCCTAATGCTTCCTAGCCCTTTAATATAGTTCCTCATGGTGATGACCCCAACCCTGAAATCATTTTTGTTGCTATTTCACAACTGTAATTTTGCTACTATTATTAAGTATGATGTAAATATCTGATATGAAGCAGGATATCTGATATGCAACCCTTGTGAAAGGGTCCTACGATCCTCAAAGGCGTCACGACCAAACAGATTGAGAACCACTGCTCTAATGCCTCTGTTTCACCCATATTTCAAGGTCCACCTTCGCAGACACCCTTTTGTGACTGCCTTGAGTTAGTCAATTGATCACTAATGTTCTACTCTGTATTTCCCTGTGTCCTCCATGACAGCTGTATTGTACAGCAGTGATGGTACCAGACCTACTGCTGTCATCAGCCCACCAGCTTTACTGCCTTGAGTTCCAAGATCACAGAGACTCTTCTTTCTACATTCACTCTCAGCAGAAACGTTGTCTCGGATAGAGTTCTCATAACAGATACTGGTTGCCTGGAAAAACTCAAACATGTGAGTGTGGAAAACTGAGTCTTGAGAGCTTGAGGAGGATAAGGTACATTTTCTCTCTATCCTGAAGCAGGGGAGGAAGAAGTAAGCTCTCTCATGTCTGGGAGCTTGCTACTGAGGACAGCAGGTCTAAGGCTGGTAGCATCTTCCTGCAGAATAATTTTATGTCAATTTGACACAAGTTAAGGTCATCTAAGAGGAAGGAACCTCAACTAACCAGTACCCCGAGAGCTCCCAGAAACTAAATCACCAACCAAAGGGTACACATGATGGGACTCATGGCTCAAGCTGCATATGTAGCAGAGGATGGCCTAGTTGGTCATCAATGGGAGGAGAGGCCCTTGGTCCTGTGAAGGCTCTATGCCCCAGTATAGGGGAATGCCAGGGCCAGGAAATGGGTGTGGATGGGTTGGTAAGCAGGGGGAGGAAGGAGGGGGTAGGGTTTTTTTTTTAGAGGGGAAACCAGGAAAGAGGACAACATTTGAAATGTAAATATAGTAAATATCTAATAAAAAAAGAAAAATGCCTCTATAAGGCTATATATATATATGTGTGTGTGTGTATATATATATATATATATATATATATATATATATATACACACATATATATGTACATATATATGTGTGTGTATGTATATATGTGTGTATATATATGTATGTATGTATGCATGTATGTATGTGTATATATATATGAAACACAAACCTATAAGGCATTTTCTTCTTAATTAGTGATTGATGGGAGAGGGCCCAGTCCATGGGTAATGCTGTCCTGGGCTGGTGGTCCTGAGTTCTATAAGAAAGCAGGCTGAGCAAGCCATGGTGAGGATATCAGTAAGAAGTGACCCTCTATGCTCTATGGCTTCTACATCAGTTCCTGACTCCAGGATCTCACCATGCTTGAGTTCCTGCCCTCACTGCTTTTAATGATGAAGGATTTTCTAAAACTTTGAGTGAACAAAACCTTTTCCTCTCTAGTTGGTCATGATGTTTCATCTCAGCAATAGCAACCCTGATTAAGACAACCTTCTTACATAATCCTCTTCTTTCTTCTCATAATCAGTTTCCTACTGAGTGGAGAGGACCCAGACTTCCACTCTGTCTATCCCCTACGAGGCACAGTACACCTTTGCATTCTTTGTGTTGGCTGACCTGTGCTGTAGAAAGACAATCCAGTATCCAGGGCTTGATCTTTCTACAATGGGAAGATCTCGGTGTGCTGCTCTGTGCTGTTTTCATCCACTTATCATTACACATGCATGGACTTTTTTGAAGACTTTTTTTCAGATTATGTTATGATGTTATGGAATAAACTAAAAATGAAAAGAATTCACATAAAGTATGAATTGGATTTTGACCCACAGAGTCATAAAGAAAGCCTATTTAAGATGTACACAGGAGAGGAGCAGGAGGATGCTGGGCAAGAGAGCTGGCTTCTTATGTTTGGTAGTCTTCGGGGAAGGCCTCTGAGCCTCTTAAGTGCGAAAGGCCTACTTTTTCAGCGTAACCTCAGTGCCTCATCTCTTTTCTAGCAGGGTGGAGATGGGGCTTATCAAGGCTTACTGTAATTCCTCATGGAGTAAGGGTCTGGTCAGGGTGGTGAGATGGCTCTGCAGGCAAAAGCACTTCTTGCCAAGCCTGGAGACTTGCATTTAATCAGACCCACGTGGCATGTCAGGAGAAGAACTGGCTCCCCAGGTGGTCCTGTGACCCCCCACCCCCAGGCTGATCTCTGACTTCCAGCCCAGCACTATGACATGCATATTGACTCCCAACATACACACATTAATAAATGTGACTTAAATTGTTGTTCTAGAAAAAGAAAGGTCCTGATCAAATCATCTTTCAGATTGTACTTTTCTAACCTTCACTTTGAAAGTGCCTGTTTCCTCAGGGTGATTTTTTTAGGTAGGTGAAAGTGAACATTTATGCTAGGTGCTGTACTAACAGCACATTTCTCCAAGACCATTGGAACTTTTCCTGATGGCTAACACCCCAACTCTCTGGAAGTATGTTCTTATCAGCCACACTATGTGGGGGTGGGGGAGAGGCCCTGTTCCTTAGTCCTGTTAGCAAAATGCGGCTTGAATACACTGAGAGTTCTCCTCACATTTTAAACAATGCTCCTCCTACTTACAATAATGCTCCTCCTACTGAGGACAGGGCAGCAAAGCACCACAGATACAGCACTAACCAGCCCTGGGCATAGCCAGGACATGATGCAGAATACTGGAGAGGCAATTTTCAAATTGTGCTTTATAAAGGAAGGGGAAGGAGAAATTTTCCTTCTCCAGTTGTTAAAAATGGTCCATTCAACAAACAAACAAACAAACAAACAAACAAACAGAAAAACAAAGCCATGTGGGAATGTGAGGACAGAGGGGCCACCACACTCATTGCTCAGGCTTTCTGCTTGGGCCTCTCTGGATTCTCCCTCCTCACAGGGACGTAAGCAGCAAGGCGTTTTAACATCATGTCTAGAAAATTTCTAACGCCTTCTGCAGGACCTCATAGAATACACAGAACAGTTTTAGCTCTCCTGGAGGTTGCTGATTGTTTATTTTATAGCTCAGCTGGTAAGAAAAGTTCTCCTAAGAGCAGGATTCTTGTAACAAAGAGACCTTCCCCACCTCGACTGGAATCAATATGATCAGGATGAACTTAAGCCATAACTGTGGGGAAGATGGTGGCACTGACCAAGTCATTTTAGATCCTGTATTCCAGATGTACTAGATAGGAATTTCAGCCTTTCCTACCACACTGGCAAAGGCAGCTGCTTCTGCCATGAAGGAACCCCACTGTGGCAAAGCTTACCTTGCACCACCATGGAACTTTGGGTTTGAAAAACAAAAATCTATTTGTAGAGATTTTATTCACCTGAACATCAACTAGAAACAGAGACAGAAAGCTAATCACGTTCTTGGCTATCCCTGGCAGCTCTTACTGGGAACCAGTAACATTCTCAACATGTAGGTCCATGCAGGTCCTGATTCCACCATATATCGAATATTGGTTTTCTGAAGAAAGTTTTGACAAACTCAAATGTTTCTGTGTGTACAATACAAGCCCTGCTGACCACAGGAGCTTTTTAGGCAGTGCCATAAAATTGTGGGCTCTTTACACTGGATTCTAATGAGCTGTTCACCAGTTCCTTACCCAGGGCCCGGGATCAGCCAGATCTTACCACTTATCAATACTCCAACATGCCTCAAGATGTGCTCAGGTGCAGGAGGATCACATACCCCAGTAAAAGAGGTCCCCTAAGATCCCAAGAGGAGCAGTGCATGTATGAATATGAGAAGAAAGTGCAATTTCTCATGGAAGGTTTTACTGACTGCAATACAAGATGTTATCCTCTTATTTGAGATTTCAAAGTCTGGAGGAGATCTCCCAGGCATGGGGCCAACAACCTCGGTGTTCACATGTGCAGTCGTGACATGGTAATGTGACCACCAATGGTCACCCCAGTTGATGGTTAATCTTCACTGTTATTGTTATTGGGCTTAAAATTCATTGTGGAAACATACCTCTGGGCTTGTCTTTAAGAATGTGGGTTGGACCCTCCTATATGCTGGAGTTTAAGATGGACTAAAAAAGAGGAGGTAAACTGAGAAGCAGCATCCAATATCTCCGTGCTTCCTGACCAGCTGCCTCTAGTTCCTATGGATGCCTTCCCTCTGTGATGTATTAGATCCAAACTGGGAGCCAAAATGAAGAGTATTTCTCGTTAGATGTTTGTTCACAGCGATGAACAAAGTAACTAACATACATCCTAGGTATAGGCACAGCAAAACCCTGAGTGTCACATTCTGAACTTTGATCAGAATGCTTGTTAACACACTAGACATGTGTGGGTATGTCCATGCCCGGTGCACAGATCTCTTCTTTGCATTAACAATCTGCTGCTCTGCAAAGCCAAAGCTCAATAAAATCTCATTTCACATTTCATCCATCCTCCCTAGGAACTGTCAGAGCAGCAGGAATAGCAGAAGGCAGCTATCTGCAGGTAGAGCTCACACACCAGTTTGCTATGGACTCATGAGTCGCTTGCTCACACTGGTAAGTTTGGACAGGAGTTGATGATTGGGGCACCCTCTAGTTTCATGGAATCTTATCTAGTAGAGAACTCCAAGACAGCTGGCTGGGCCTTTGGATAAGTTTGAAACTGAAAAGGGTAGGGAAAGTTCCACAGTAAGAGTAACCACATGGCTCATCCTCTGCAAGCAGCCCTTCTGTCCTGAGCACTCAAGACAAGAGTTCTGCACTGTCCAGGTGAGGCAACCCAGTGCTTGAACTTTAGAAGAGCCACATCCTATCCTCCTTGCCAGACAGACATCAGAAAGATGCTTTCTCTGCAGCCTCAGTACTGACAAAATTGAGGCACGTCTTTGCTTCTAAGGCATTTTAAGCTTAATACCTGTTTGCAGTTCTTGATGGTTCTGCTGCTTTGTTTCCACAAATGCTCCTGATCAAGAAAAGAGGGTGATGAGTATATGTGTAGTAAGGGTGATGAGTATATGTGTAGTAAGGGTGATGAGTATGTGTGTAGTAAGGGTGATGAGTATATGTGTAGTAAGGGTAATGAGTATATGTGTAGTAAGGGTGATGAGTATATGTGTAGTAAGGGTGATGAGTATATGTGTAGTAAGGGTGATGAGTATATGTGTAGTAAGGGTGATGAGTATATGTGTAGTAAGGGTGATGAGTATATGTGTAGTAAGGGTGATGATTATATGTGTAGTAAGGGTGATGAGTATATGTGTAGTAAGGGTGATGAGTATATGTGTAGTAAGGGAGGCTGTGGCTGCACAGTGTCAGGAACCATGCAGACTGGCCTAAGTAGACTTGTTCCAAATAACTTCATGTAGTTTGTTAAAGGAAATGATGACAGGTAATTGAAGGGATTTGTCATGAGCTGGAGGTTAGTGCTAAGGCCTGTACAGTTATACATAAGTAGCCACCAGAGTAAGGCAAGCCAAAGTGTCATCCTGACGCCTACCTGCTCTAACTCTACCAGGATTTCCACCTACAAGACGTCTCTTCTCTCTCTTATAGAATTGTTTCAGAGCCAACTTCTCTCATTGCCCTTTTTCTTTCTACCTATCCCTATCCTCTTGGGCCTTGAGCATGATAGGTGAGTGGCCTTTCACTAAACTATTCCCAGAACCAATTTCTAACAATGCAAGCTGTTGCCAAGACTATAGGTTGCTCCCTACAAACTGAAAGCATTCTCTATTATTGAACATGGGTAAATTGAGATGGTGCCTTTTAAGAGCCTTTACCCCCATGTGCCAGAGTCTTTGGTAGAAAGGTACTTTGCACACTAGAAAAAGAGGAAAGAAATGTAAACAGCAATCCAGCCACAAACCCTTTGATCTACAATGCTGCCCTACCTGTAGGATATTCTAGGGCAATGGCCCAAAGCTTGTGGGAATAACCAACCAATATCTTATTTGACTTAAGGTTCACTTAACAAGATGGAACCTCTACCAGTACTGCTTGGGTGACCAAGAATTTGAGACTAGATAGCTCAGAGACCTAGGGGGAAACCAAATTCTACTGGTTTAAAAAATATATAGTAAAACATGATTCCTATGGACACCGAGGCATCACGAAGCAAATGAGAGCAAATTGCTCCCTGTTTCTGTTTCCCAGGGCTGCCATAGCAAGGTGTCACAAACTTTTCCACTCACAGGAACAGATATTCTGCTATATTCATAGGTCTGTGCTTTCATCAGCCATCATGAGAGAAGCTTCCTTCTGCAGCAGATGGGAAGAAATACAGAGATCCACATTCAAACAATATGCAGAAAGTTAGAGACCTCAGAGCAACCAATCCTAAATGGGAGGTCTCAATGTAATTTTTACCTCAGAGCTCAGGGAACTCCATGGAAGAAGAAAGAATGCAAAAGCCAGAGGAAATAAAGGACACCAAGAACACAAGCTCTCTAAATAACCATGACCAAAGCTCATGAGAAGTCTGGAGACTCAGGCAGCATGCATAGGGCCTGTACAGGTCTGTTCCACATGCACTCCTTGACTAAAAGGAGAAGTGGACACATGTCCCCATCCTTAACCAGAAGAAATCTCCAATTGATAACCACTTGCAAATGAAATTTTAGTTTGCTCCAAGGGAGTCTCACTGTGGAAACAAACTACTCTTAAGGGCAGGCTGCATGCCTAGAAGCAGATGGCCAGCAAGAGTGGACTCAGAGGCAGTTTTGGAGGTTCATTGTCTCATAATGCCAGGTCAGAAATTTTCCTTTTTAAAAAAGAGTTAATATTTAGTTTATTATAAATAATATATTATTTATATATTAATGATAATATGTTATTATATAGTTATACAATACACAGATTTTTCTTTTCTCTTTTTGGCCTGCTGGTCCTTTGCATATATATTATGGCTTCCAGCTCAGTGTTTTAATGTGATTCCTGAGTTTGTGTACAGTGTGTCTGTGTTTCTTGTGCCTTTTCTTGGGCTCTTTTTCCTTCTGTTTGTCTGTTTGTTTTATGGTATCATGATATGTTAGTTTGGTTTTATCATATTATATTTTATTTTTATCCCTTAGAAAAAATAAGGGATTTTTGTTTGTTTTCAGTGAGAGACAGAAAGGGGTAGATCCGGATGGGAGGCAAGATAGGGAGGAGCTGGGAGGAGCAGAAGGAAGGGAACTCATAATCAGGCTATATTACGTGAGAAAAACAAGATTAAGCTCATTTAGTCAAAGTCACTCTTATTTTGGTCTGCAAAAGACCTAATACTCCTGAGCCTATAGTCTCATCTATGTTAAAAAGCAACACAAGTCCAGGGTGAGCTACATTTTAGACAAAACAAATTTCTTGTTTTTCCTGCACCGAAAATGACTGGGGTATGGCTAGGAGAGAATTATGTTTAAAACATCTAGTCCAAAGTTGAAATCATAAGGTCTCTGTTAAATTATCACATGTCAAGACATGTAAGCCAGTGTTACTATGTACAAACTGGGCATAGAGGACAGCTTCAGTAGTGAGCTGTAAATACATCTGGCACAGAACCAAATTCTCATAGCCAGGGTTTAAATTATAAAAGAAAAAAAAAAACTTAAGGAGAGTGAATTGAGTGCAGCAGGGGTTGGCAAACTTCTTTTATGTAGAGCCAAATAGTAAATGCTTTAGTCCTTTGCAGACTAACAGCTTTAGCACAAATCCTCAGTCTCACCTCACAAAAGGGAAATATCAGTAGAGGATACAAAAAGGAGCATGCATGGTTGTGTCCCAGTGATGATTATGGCCAAAACCTGGTGGGTCTGCTTAGGTCAGCCTATTGAAGCCACTGCCATGGCTTGCTACAGTGAGATCAGTGTGAACAATACTATAGATCACACATGGTTTGGATGCATCCCCAAGGGTCCATGTAGTGAGAGTCAGTGGGGCAACATGGGAAATTTCAGGCCGTATGGTGATTATTCAGGATCCTGGAGATCTGACATAGCTCTTGTGAGCCTTCATTACATTTCATAACACAGTTGTTATGATAGCAAGTCTGGCTTGTTCTGGCTCCTGGTCTTGCATGGTTGATCCCTATTTTAAAGCCACCATGACGAGACAATGCCAGCTGTCATAAAGCCTTTACTGCAACTAAGCTCTAGGAACTAAACCCACAGAACTGTGAGCTAGACAAACTTCTTCTTCCTTCCTTTCTTTCTTCTTCCCTTTTATATAGTATCTATTTATTATAGCATTTATTTATTATAGTATACATGTGTGTGCATGGTTTACTGTGTGGGTTTGTGTGCCATTGTGCACATCTGAAGGAGATCAGAAGACAACTTTGTGGAGTCTGTTCTTCTTTTCTGCCTTTACACAGGCTCTGGGGATCAAACTCAGGTCACCAGACTTGCCCAGCAAACACCTTTACCCATGGGCTCATCTTGAGCATCCAAACCTATGTTCTTTATAAAACCTTGCCACATTCTACCCTTACACTAATGGATGACAGAGGCATACACAGGCTACCCACAGATATCGAGATATGAAGGAATGGACAGAGTCCATGTTATAGGAACAAAGAATCAAGGCAGAAAGAGATCTGCAGAGCTTTCCAGCCAAATCACTGCCAAAAGATTACTTGAAGTGTTAGAAAATCAGGAAAACTGAAATTCTACTTTAGATTAGCCTGAACTCACCTCAGTTCCTAAGACTGGTGTTCATACAGCATAACTAAGAAGATTTAGCATTTTGAGATACGTTTTCTAAGCCCTATTCATTTTTACAAATGTGGGAATAATTTGTATGTGCTTTCTATTTACCTTTTCTATGACAACAGGGTGAGCTTTTCTTAGATGAAAAACAAACATTTCTTTTATCATCAGTCTTAGGAAAATGCAAATGAAAACCACAATTGCTGCACACCTAATATTGTCTAAGATTAAGAAACCAAATTCCAAGCTTGGCAAGGTGTGGAGAAACTGGAATACTCCCACTCTTGGTGGGATGCAAAATGGAAATGACATTATATATAGTCTAGTTGATCACCTTTTATTCAAATTAACATGTCTCTTCTATGACTGAGTAATTCTATTCTTGGGTAAACTTACAAGAAATAAGTACCTATACTCCCTTCCCCCAAAATATATCAGATACAAAGATGGCAGCTTTATTCATGATAAATCCAAATGGAACCCCCCCCCCAGTATCAATTAAAGTGAAAAGCACAAAGATGTTAAGTAGACTATTACTGAGTACTGTATACAAAAAGTAGTATACAAAGAGTTTATACAAGGGTTGGAGGGATGGTATGGGGTTTAGAGCATGCACCACACTTGTAGAGGACTTGACTTTGTTCTAACACCTATGTTAGATGTCTCACAACCACCTATAAGTCCAGATCCCAAGGGATCCAACACTTTCTTCTGGCTTCCCTCCATACCTGCACTCAATGTGTATACAGAACAAATCAAGGACTATAGTATGGTCCACACCGGAAGCATTCAAAACTGCAAGTGAAATGGAGCCTTAAACCATAGACAAGGACACAAGACAGGGAGACAAAAATTCCTCCTGAGTAGGGTGCAGTGCTCCAGCCAATAATCTCTGTGATTTGGAGGCTGAGGCAGAGGATTGAAAATGCAAAGCCAGTCTTAGCAGTGTGTTAGGTATTAGTCTCCGTTACGCAGTGAGACTTGGTCTCAGAAGAGCAGAGGGGAGAGGGCGAGTACTTGCTTTGCACATGAACAGGTCTAAGTTCCATCCCAACCATAAACAGCACCTGAAGAAACTATTTAAGGGGAGAAGCTCTAGAGACATGACGCCATGTTCTTGGAGACAGCTACTACCCTACAGGACAAGGAGGTGTGGCTCCCCTGGCCCCTTTGTGGCTGTAGTGGGAGGTGTGGCTCCCCTGGCCCCCTTTGTGGCTGTACTGGGAGCTGAGACTGACAGTGTACAGCTCCCCACAAGGCTCCTAGGTGTTTCTTTAAAGGCAAGATCCTCTTTCTCAGGGTAACACCATTCTCAGCTCCATCATAGGGATTAGTTTTTCTTTTTAATCTTCATGAAAATGCTATCCCAGAGTTCCACAGAATATTTATCCTCCTTTCTGAACTTGTGCATTCAGTACAATGTATCTTTTTTTTTTTTTTTTTTTTTTTTTTTTTTTAATATTTTTTATTAGGTATTTTCCTCATTTACATTTCCAATGCTATCCCAAAATTCCCCCATACCCTTCCCCCCACTCTCTTTTTTTTTTTTTTTTTCATTTTTTTTTAATTAGGTATTTAGCTCATTTACATTTCCAATGCTATACCAAAAGTCCCCCTTACCCACCCACCCCCACTCCCCTACCCACCCACTCCCCCCCTTTGGCCCTGGCGTTCCCCTGTACCGGGGCACACAAAGTCTGCGTGTCCAATGGGCCTCTCTTTCCAGTGATGGCCGACTAGGCCATCTTTTGATACATATGCAGCTAGAGTCAAGAGCTCAGGGGTACTGGTTAGTTCATAATGTTGTTCCACCTATAGGGTTGAAGATCCCTTTAGCTCCTTGGAGTACAATGTATCTTATCCATAAAGTTGGTTCTTTTCCACTGCTGTGTGCATCACAACATTTGACATGTCACAGTGTGTGAATATCTCTGTGTGTGTGTGTATATGTGTGTGTGTGTGTCTGTCTGTCTGTGTGTGTGTGCATGCATGTGTTGGTATATTAGGCTATTCATTTCTTTTGTATAGATAGCTAGGAGTAGCATTCTGTCATATTTGACTTTAGAGAACAAAGCCAAATGGTTTCGTTTGATTTATATTTCCTCCAGCCACAAATAAGGTTTCTGTTGATGTCACCTCTCACCAACTCTCCCCTTGTAGGTCTCTATAGGGTAGTTTCAACTGATGACATAATGTTATTATAAGGAACACATAGCCACCGAGAAGATACTATTAATGCCTTCTAAAGACCATCCTGAGGACTGTGGAGAAGGCCATTTCCAAGTGTCTGTTGGTCCAGGATCCCAGCAGGAGCCCTGACAGTCCTCTCCCTAAGCTAACCACCAGCAGCATGAGTTACTGGGGACACGTACACATGAGGCAGTGATGTTTTTGTCTTCAGGGAGTTCAAAGTTCACAGGCTCCACAGCCAAGTTTCCACTCAGTTGAAAATTGTTCCTACACACAGGCAACAAATGGGAACCTCAACATTGCACACTTGATTCTCCATCAAACCTGGACCTTCCCGGTCTATTGGTCTTCTCTGAGAAAGTATGCTACTAAATCACTCCATTTTGAACAGGCAGTGAAATTTCTCAGTACTGTTTTAATATTTACTGTTGCAAAATCAAAATACAGTTAGAAATCAGATTGAGTGATGGGGTATGTCTTGTCCCCACAAATAAAAATGGACAATGGTGATATAGTCCTATAATGTAATATTTCTGTCCTACAATCACCTTGAAAATAAAACTTTCTGCTTTATTAAACCATGAAGGGAGGGTACACAGGTAAAATGCATTATGGGGCATTCAGGAGGAAAGTTCTCGTGAACAAATGCAGTGCTTGCTTTCCCTGGTTCCAATATTGAACATGCCCACCGCTGCTCCACCAGCTCTTCAGGTAATTGCTCAATTCTGCACTCTGGCAGGAAAGGCAGAGTATAGGAGAAGCGAGCTGAGATAATCAATATTTTACAGTGGCAGGAGGAAGGGCTAAGGCTGAGTGTGGTGTGCTTCAAGAGGAGACACTCTAGACTGCTCTGTGCATGGCTTTATTGAGCAATTAAGTTGCCACCCTCCAGAGAGCTGCTGTCATCTGAGGAGGTACTTCTGGGCTTCTTTCACCCCCCTCCCCCAGAACCCAGGGGCCAAAGGAGAACTCCTGGTTGCTACTTTCATGGAGGTGTTTGTTTCCAAACACAGGCCATCTGCCAGCTATTTTTGAAGCACTTGCATATTTGCCCAGCCAGCTCTCTGTGCTGAGAATTATATTTGGTCACAGGGGTTTTTATCAACGTCTATTTAGAGCAGAATGAAAAATAGCTCAAGATGAAATCAGTGTTTCCAGCCAAGATTATGAGCTGCTCCTTCCTTCCTACAGGGTGGGCATTTGGTCTCCTTCTCTTTTCCCTCTCCTATTCCAAAACTGCCTGCTGCCTTTCTTTAGAGTGTCCAAGTTTAACTGGTACTACTTCCTTAGCAGAAGTATACAAAATATTCGTGTACCTAAACAAATTATAGATTTAACAATGTGCTGGGTTGGCATGCAGGTTTAAGTGGAGGCAAGTGTGTCCTGTGGGAACCAACTGAATGGTGCTCTCTGTTGCTACCCACCATGGAATGAGTACCAAGACATCATTTCCTACGGGAGCTTCTGGAGGAACAGGAGAGACAAAAGTGGCTCAATGTATCAGTGAAGTTTAATATTTTCTTGAACTCACATTTTATTTGAAATCTGTGTGATTTAAATCTCCAGCTTTTGGGAAGATGAGTGAAAACCTCCTAAGTGAGAATCTCTAGTTTGGAAGCTTGCTTTCTTACCAACCTATTCCATGTTCTGCTAAGTGCAAGGTCCTGGGCCCAGACTCCCCAGGTTTAGAGCCAGCATAGTGGCAACAATGGGAGGGTGTCACTTGCCTGTCTGACTGTTTCTCTGGGGTTTGAATGCCATCTCAATAGAGGTGTCACTAGTTTTCATTGCATCACAGAGAGGAGGCAGTAACCCATGCATGCCCCCTGTTGCCTGCAGTTGGATCTACTTGGACCCTTGTTCACAACACAGGGTGGAGGCAGCCCAGAGAGAAAGCAGGGGAAAACACTGCAAGAAGAAAACACAGCACAGACTTTGAGGCTATAGTAAATACGGGACGCATTGAGTTGTGGTGTATGTCATGAGGCAAGAGGGTGGCAGGGTGTCAAGATTAGCTTCTTCTGGACACCCCTCAGCGGCCGCACTGGGATCTCCTCATGTAGAGATACTTGTGACTGATCTGTGAGTCACGAGGAGTTATCAGTCCTGATACAGCATCAGTTGGTTTCGGGTGGAAGCTCTGTCATGGCTTAGGAGTACCTACTACCTCTCTTTGTGAGTATAGAGCTAAACCTTTGGGGGCAAATTTCAGATTCAAGAGAAGCTTTTCCTTTGAGTACATGGCCTGTGGGGTAGCCCAGAGCATTTGCTGCTCTGTGTAGTCACAGCACTGCTGATGGCACGTGCTACTCAGTGGTGGCCAGGTACACCAGCACCATGGCAGGAAGAATAGAAGATGGCATTGATGCTTAGCTTAGTTCTGTTTTTAGCATCTGCCTCGTTTCACTGTCTACCCCTCCTCACAACAGCCACAAATCTGATCTTATCTTCAGGCTATAAATGCCCCAAAGCCTGAGGCCCAAGATATTATGGAATTTGGCAAGGTTACATAGATCTGGGTTTTGAGTGTGACCTGAACCCAGTCTGCCCAAGAGTCTGCTGTATGATGTCACACTGCCAGGTTGCTCCTGGGAAGGTAGAGGCATGCTGCAACTGGATGTCCCCTACAGGTCTCACATTGCATCATCTGTTCACTTGATGTTGTTCCTGCACTGATGTTCAGCCCCTGTACATATGCACCTACTCTGTTCCTTGCTTATATTAACTATCATGTGACCAAATCCTGAAGGTCCAAAAAAGGTAAGACCTGGGCCAGAGAGATACAGAGAGATATCTCAGAAGATTGGGTATTAGATGTGCAAGTATAAGGAACTGAGCTTGATCCCCAGCATCCCTTAAAAGGTGGCACTGAATTGTGTATGGCATCCCAATGCTGCATATATGTCATCACAATCCCAAAGCTGCATGTATGGAATCCCAGTGATGCATCTATGTCATCATCATCCCAATGCTGCATGTATGTCATCATCATCCCAATGCTGCATGTATGTCATCATCATCCCAATGCTGCATGTATGGCATCATCATCCCAATGCTGCATGTATGGAATCCCAATGCTGCATGTATGGAATCCCAGTGATGCATCTATGTCATCATCATCCCAATGCTGCATGTATGGTATCATCATCCCAATGCTGCATGTATGGAATCCCAATGCTGCATGTATGGAATCCCAGTGATGCATCTATGTCATCATCATCCCAATGCTGCATGTATGTCATCATCATCCCAATGCTGCATGTATGTCATCATCATCCCAATGCTGCATGTATGTCATCATCATCCCAATGCTGCATCTATGGCATCATCATCCCAATGCTGCATGTATGGCATCATCATCCCAATGCTGCATGTATGCCAGGAGCATCCCTGGGGCTCACTGCCTAATTAGTCAAGCTAAATTGTAAGCTCTTAGTTCAGTGATGGATCTTATCTCAAAAATAAGATGGAGAGCAATTGAGGAAGACAATCAACATACACCTATGGCCTTCACATGCATGTTCACATGTACCCCATACACATGTGTACATACATATACGAACACACAGAAATTCATGCTCAGATACCATTCATTCTCAAGTTTGCAATTGCTCTGAAGATGAAGAAGGCTCTGTAAGACAAAGGCAGCCCTGTGAGGAAATAGCCAAGGAGTGAGAACTACAGATTCTAGCCCTGGGACCTCTCAGTACATACACCAGGACTCCTCAAACACTAATACTTCTAGGACCATCTTCCTGGTATTTCACAGAGTAACACTTCTTACAGTTTTGTCTCCAAGTGACTTTATTTACTAGTTACTTAAAATGCAGAGGATGTGTGTGCATGGCCACTGTAGGGAAGACAGTATTATCATTTGCCATAAGTAGAAAAAATCAGGTTTTTCAGATCAGATTAATTGTTTAGTTTTGCAAGTAAAATTTTATTGGAAGAAAACCACACTCAAGATACAAGAGACTCCAAGGGTTCTGCCAAGCCTAAAATACTTACTCTGTCACACTTAAGAAAGTTTGCAGGCTTCTGAAGTAGATCCAACCAGTCTCTGTTAGGCTTTGATACCCTCCTCTGTGTGTTACTGAGATCAGGAGAGACCAGGGAGGTATTAATTAAGGTTGTCCAAGCATTGTTGAGACTGAAAGCTTAAATGAGGACTGCACAGGGAATAAGGCTCTCTATGGGACCCGAAGCTCTTCCAGGCAAGTCAGAGCCTTCAGTTACTATGTAATTTTGTGCAGAGACTGTGGTTAGAGAAACACTGTAGCAGTTTCTTAGCTTCAAGACACCATAGTGGTAACCTGGTGATTTCAGGAATGGATTCCCACAGGAAGATGAGAGACAGGAGAAGAACAAGCCAGAACTGCATCACCTGAGAAGTGAAGTGTGGCTAAAAGAATCTTGAACATTGGAAACCACCAGTGTGGCTTCAGGAAGTGTGACTGCTAACTTTCCTGTGGTGGTGCCTGGATGTGGAATCATCTCAGAGGCACCCCTCTGGGTATAAGGGTGTGTCTAGTGGGGTTTGCCTGAGGTGCAAGTGGGCAGTACCGCCGTCTGAAGGGAAGTAAATACCAATCTAAAGAGGAAAAGAGACGCTATCTGAAGGCCAGCACTCCTGCCCCTGCCTTCTGATTGGCCGGGATGTGAGCAGTCAGCCTTACACTTCCACCATCCCAGGGGAAAGCAGCTCCCTTCACACTGGCTTCCCTGCCTGATGAATTCTATTCTCTTAGACTGAAAACCAAAATAAACCCTCTTCCACTGAGTTGCTTCTTGTCATGCATTTAGTTATAGCAAAAAGAAAGGTAATACAGTCTGGCCTCTGGACCTCAGAATACAGAATCCCTCTTCCTGTCCGTTGTCCCACCCTGGATGACCCACAGTTCCCAGAGTTGCATTTTAGATACACGTTTTAGTAAGGACACTCAGTGCCCTTTCTGGGCAGCAGGCTGCATTAATATCCTCCCCTAGTGCTTTCTCATGCAGCTGACTGCATGAGCAGTCCTGGGGAGGAGAACCAAGTGTGGATAACAGGTTCCTGCAGAGGGAGAGGGAAGGTACCAATCCAGCCAAGAGAGGATGGTGGCAGAAGGGATGATAGCTCAGCATTCACAGTCAGGTGGTAGGTTTCACACTACCTGAGAGACTGATGACAGACCACACTTCATTCTAACTGACCTAGGAAGAGATACTTGGAGCTGGGTTCTAGGACACTCAGATACTGTCCCATCATCTGGTTATACATTTTGGTAACTCTAGGCAAATGAGCCTTGGTGAGCAGGAGCCAGGGAAGGCAGGCATTCCCTTTAGAAATGAGGCTCATAAGTTTTGCTTTTGGCACTTTAGCAAAATATTTTTGGGGCCGTGCATCTACCCAGTTTTTCAAAGATCTCCCACAAAGAGAGGCTCTCACTTTGATCTCCTAATGCCTCATCCAGGTTGTGGTTATATCCACCAGCATGAAGCTGTCATCTCCCAACAAATGGAAAGAAAATGGCTGTTTCACACCTATTGTACAGCAAGCACAACATTAAATGCTCACACCTGTGCTCCACAGGGCCCTGTAATGTGGCAGAAGAGTCCTCATGTCAGAGCATCTGGGGCAGAAGGACAGCTAAAGAGCTGCCTGCTCTGAACAACTCAAATCCCAGGGGCTTTCTCACGCTCTGGCCTGCTGTGTGGTACGAGTGCCCATTCCCCTAAGGTGGAGCTGAAGCAAGTGCCCGCTCTCAGGAGAGACCAGCAGTGGTGAGACTCTTGTAGGTAGAGTTACAGGAACTTGGATGCTTCCTTTAGTCTGAGAGTCACCTGCTCATGACCTAGTGTGTGGGGATGGAACCCTGCTCAGACAGAATGTGCAGTTGTACTTCCAGGGCAGTCGTAAGCTGGCATCACATCCGTCTTCCAGCCTGTCACTTACTTTTAGGTTATGAGTGGGGATCAATGGGTCATGGAGCAAAATGTGAGGGATAGTTATGGCACCTCTGCTGAGTGCAAAATCTGCAAAGGCAGTTAAGCTGGGGTGAACGAGGAAATAGAGGAAAATTAGAAAGACATTATCACCCTGATGATGATCTTCATGGAAATTCCTGAGTACACAGGGAAACTTACCCTATGATTTTCCTTGTTATGAAGTCTGTGAGACCGAGTAGGTGGGCACCCATAAAATTTGTAGAGCAGCCGAGGCGATTGTGCTTGGGGTAGAGGCCCTGGGTCCAAAGGGTTTGTTATAATGAATTAGCACAGACTCTCAACAAAGATGCTTGGAGAAGCTCTTGGTGGAAGCAGTGTCTGAGGTAAACATTTTTATTCCATCAGCCTGCCTTGGGGATGGTTATACCTACTACACATGCATGTTGGCATTTAGAGACTTTGTAAGGGACCTTTTAAAAGTTCAACATACCTCAAATGAGAAGGTGTCAATGAGTGTTTAGGGACTGTTAAATGTGAAGATCATTTGCTTGTTCTTTTATAAATTCACTCAAACTGCCACATAAAGAGGAGGAGGAAGAAGAGGAAGAGGAAGAGGAGGAGGGGGAGAAGGGGAGGAGGAGGAGGAGGAGGAGAAGGAGAAGGAGGAGGAGAAGGAGAAGAAGAAGACCCAACAATAATACTATGACATAGACACTAAACACCATTTTTTTTTTTGTGAACAAAATCAAAGATGTTTTGCCCCCTACTCAAGAGCACAGCTACCTAATCATAAACAGGCAACCAAGGGGTAGCCTTCATCAAGCTGCAGGGGAGGGGAGGGGAGGGGAGTGGGGGGAAAGAAAAGGGGAGGGGAGGGGAGGGGAGGGGAAGGGAGGGAAAGGGAAGGGGAGGGGAGGAGAAGGGAAGGGAAAGAGAAGGGGAGGGGAGGGGAGGGGAGGGAAGGAGGGGAGGGGAGGGGAAGGGAAGGAGGGGAGGGGAGGGGAAGGGAAGGGAAGGGAGGGGAGGGGAGGGGAGGGGAAGGGAAGGGAAGGGAGGAGAAGGGAGGGGAGGGGAGTGGAGAGAAAGGGAGGGGAGGGGAGTGGAGGGGAGGGGAAGGGAAGGGAGGGGAGGGGAAGGGAAGGGAAGGGAGGGGAAGGGAAGGGAGGAGAAGGGAGGGAGGGGAGGGGAAGGGAAGGGAGGGGAGGGGAAGGGAAGGGAAGGGAGGGGAAGGGAAGGGAGGAGAAGGGAGGGAAGGGAGGGGAGGGGAAGGGAAGGGAAGGGAGGGGAAGGGAAAAGGGGAGGGGAGGGGAGGGGAGGGGAAGGGAGGGAAAGGGAAGGGGAGGGGAGGAGAAGGGAAGGGAAAGAGAAGGGGAGGGGAGGGGAGGGGAGGGAAGGGAAAGAGAAGGGAAGGGAAGGGAAGGGAAGGGAAGGGAAGGGAAGGGAAGGGAAGGAAAGGGAAGGGAAGGGAAAGGAAGGAAAAAAGAAAAAATCAGAAAGAAGAAATGAAGTACAGTCTGGGATCAGCACTATAGGATTTGCTGTCTACAGAAGACATGATGTCACATGTATTTTTGGCAGTTTTGGAGATGAAACCAGTGTCTCAGGCATACTAGACAGAGCTTTTCTCCTGAGCCACACACTTCTATTTTTTTTTTTTTGATATATGCTAAAAGATACTTTTCCATGCTTTGGCTCTCTTATTTGGGCAAATTAAATCTCAGTCTTAATCTGAAGGGGCTGGCATAAGACATACACCAGTGACAACAGACAACTGTGTTCACAGAGGGGCATATGACACAAATCAGACCAACGGACCACAGCCTGGACTATGATCATGATCTGAGTCTGTCTCTCTGTCCCTCTGTCTCTCTATCACTGTTTCACTCATTCACTACTTCCCCCCTCTGTCCCTCCTCCAGGAAGACAAACCTGGAGCTGCTTGTGGCCATCTTTGTCAGCCACAGGAAAGAGCTTTCTAACTAGGAAGGCAACAGCAGCACACAGCATTGATGAAGATAAAGGCACACAAGCCCTTTAGGCCATAACTCACATGGACTTTCTGTGATATATGCTGATTTTCAGCTAAGCTACTCTGAGTTTCTGTCACTTTCAGTCAAGGGCTCTCTTTTCTGTCAGATGTCTCCCAGGGCTCTATTTTCTACATACCAAATCCAAGATCTCTTGGTTCATAATAGCTTCTGCATCTCACAATTATGGATGCAATGACTGTACTTATCTCAGGCACTTCTGGGATCACTGGGTAGTATCTCGCCCAGTGACTCTAACAAATCAATAAGTTCCATGGTTGGGTCTGAGTAGGAGTATCAAAGTTGAAAAAAATGGGTGAGGAGAAGAGCTATGCTTGAGTTGGAGACGTGGTTCTTCTTGCATAGGAAGAGATGGCAGGCATGAGCTGTTCGCCTTTCTGAGTTGATGTGCTTATGTGTCAGGCAAGTGAAACCAATCTCTAAGATCCTTTTTCAGTTCTAACATTCCAGAAGTGTCTATTACTCCAGGCTCCTCTCCAGTATTATGGTGTGGTGTAATTGGTTACAATTCTCATATTTGTCTGCTTCCTTTTGTTTCAACTTAAAAAATACTCTATTAGACTAATTTCTGCATTTCAAGTACTTATTTCCTCTCCAATTTCCTTCTAAGAAAAACATTTATTTTTGTGTAGTTGGACATAACAATCCCATTTTCTTCCCATTTCTATATTTTTAAATCTAATTAAGGTGATAAGTTCCTTGAGAGTTGAAGTTGGGATTTTCCTGTGTGTGTAAACATTATTATTTTTTTTAATTACCAATTAAGCTGCCAATTTTGACAGAGAAACAGGATATGGGTTTTAAGTAATATAAGCAGGAAATGGATCTCCAGCTCACACAAAATAAATACAAAACTACTGATTTTTCTCCTAGTTCACATCTGATTTACTCATTTATAACCTTAATCCGAGTTGAAGTTCTCCCACACAAATACAAAGGACCTCCATGTTGATAGGATCAGAAAAGGAGCATCAGGTGATCTGCCAAGTGTCATCCATGTAAATGTCATGGCATGGGTGTCAAACCAAAAGACCAGAACATCAGGTGACTCTCCTGGTATCACTTATGTAACTATCATGGTCATTTCAGGTCAGCAGGCCTTTCTCGGCAGGGAAGAAGGGTCGGTCCTAAGATAATTGAACATCAGCTTCCCAGCTCCACAGTTCTTGCTCACTAGTAACTCACTCCATTTGGAGAGATCAAGTAGTTGAATAATAAGTGGCCACATGATCTTTCCTGTACAAATAGAGCTTCCCAGGGGGAATGGTCTGCACAGAACCTTTCTGACTGGCCGCCTAGCCCAGGATTTCTCCTGGGGACTCTATGTATGAACAGGACTTTAGCTCCAAAGTCCATAATGGGTATCTCTTGGTAAACATAATTGAATGATGTGGAGGTAGTGGCCATAGGGTTGGCTGGCACTGCAATACAGGGCTGCTGTTAAAGCTTGTTTTTGATCATTGGTCACCTGCTTTTCCATTAGAAGGCCTGCCTTGTCCTGTATATGACTCCACATTGTGCTTGCTTGCTTTCTGTCCACATGCTTTGGAAAGGAGAGCACATCTGTCCCAGCAATCTTAGTTTTGAATTCTCTTTCCTTTTTTTTTCCAATTTTTTATTAGATATTTTCTTCATTTACATTTCAAATGCTATCCCGAAAGTCCCCACCCTCCCCCACCCTGCTCTCCTACCCACTCACTCCCACTTCTTGGCCCTGGCATTCCCCTGTACTGGGGCATATAAAGTTTGCAAGACCAAGGGGCCTCTCTTCCCAATGATGGCTGACTAGGCCATCTTCTGCTACATATGAAGCTAGAGACACAAGCTCTGGGGGTATTGGTTGGTTCATATTGTTGTTCCATCTATAGTGCTGCAGACCCCTTCAGCTCCTTGGGTACTTTCTCTAGCTCCTCCACTGGGGGCCCTGTGTTCCATCCAATAGCTGACTGTGACCATCCACTTTTGTATTTGCCAGGCACTGGCCAGCCTGGCAGCACACCTAGAAGCTCTAGAACAAAAGGAAGCAAATTCACCGAAGAGGAGCAGATAGCAGGAAACAATCAAACTTAGGGCAGAAATCAACCAAGTGGAAACAAAAAGAATTATTCAAAGAATCAACCAAACCAGGAGCTGGTTCTTTGAGAAAATCAACAAGATAGATAAACCCTTAGCCAGACTAACTAGAGGGCACAGGGATGGTATCCTAATTAACAAAATCAGAAATGAAAAAGGAGACATAACAACAGAACCTGAGGAAATCCAAAACATTATCAGATCCTACTACAAAAGACTATACTCAACAAAACTGGAAAACCGGAATGAAATGGACAACTTCCTAGACAGATACTAGGTACCAAAGTTAAATCAGGATCAGATTAATGATCTTAACAGTCCCATTTCCCCTAAAGAAAGAGAAGCAGCGGGGCATGCCTTTAATCCCAGCACTTGGGAGGCAGAGGCAGGCAGATTTCTGAGTTCAAGGCCAGCCTGGTCTACAGAGTGAGTTCCAGGACAAGCCAGGACTACACGGAGAAACCTTCTCGAAAAAAACAAAAACAAAAGCAAAAACAGAAAAAAAAAAAAGAAAGAAAGAAAGAAAGAAAGGAAGAAAGAAAACAAAAGAAATAGAAGCAGTCATTAATAGTCTCCCAACCAAAAAAAGCCCAGGACCAGATGGGTTTAGGGCAGAGTTCTATCAGACCTTCAAAGAAGACCTAATTCCAACTCTCCTCAAACTATTCCACAAAATAGAAACAGAAGGTACTCTACCCAATTCATTCTATGAAGCCACAATTACTATGATACCTAAGCCACACAAAGATCCAACAAGGAAAGAGAACTTCAGACCAATTTCCTTAATGAATATCGATGCAAAAATACTCAATAAAATGTTCTCAAACCAAATCCAAGAACACATCAAAATGACCATCCAAGTAGGCTTCATCCCAGAGATGCAAGGATGGTTTGATATACGGAAATCCATCAACGTAATCTACTATATAAACAAACTCAAAGACAAAAATCACATGATCATCTCATAAGATGCTGAGAAACCATTTGACAAAATCCAACACCCCTTCATGATAAAAATCTTGGAAAGAGCAGGAATTCAAGGCCCATACCTAAACATAATAAAAGCAATATACAGCAATCCAGTAGCCAACATCAAACTGAATTCTCTTTCTTGAGACTAGCCTAGGTACATTTAGTGAACTGAGTATTGTGGTCAAAATGGACAGCCTAATATTAACCATGTTAATCCTATTCCTGAAGAGTAGAAACCCAAGCAATGAGGTCAGGGAAAGTTACAGGAAACAGTGCTAAGAAGTGTATGTGTGTCTTCTGAAAAATAGCTATCACAGTACCTGGGCTGCTTGGTAGCAGAAGAAGCCAGGCACCACTAGAGCAGTGTCACTAGGTGTGGGGCTCTCTTTCTTTAGTCCAGGCTCCTTCCTAAGGTTACAAAACAGTCCTTGGTTCACGCATAGCTCTTCTAATGTACAGTAAAATCATGAATGGGTATCTGACTTCTTGCCCCATGCTCTTGATGGACAAAGGCATCTCTAGGTTCCCCTCGTAGCAGCTTGCCTAGTGACTCATCTGCAATGAGCCTTCAACATCCCCTGAGGGATGGAATGAAGGAGAAGTAGCAGTGCCTTCCATGTCTCAACTGGGACGCATCTCTGAGATATCTTAGGGCTGCTGTCTGGGTCATTCACCTGGAACTCATCCCGATGTTGCTTTAGGCCTGATGGCTGAACGATTTGCCATCACATTCTTTTCTATGTAGAAGCATCAAGGAGAAAATGCAAACAATGGAAAATATGTATCTATAACATACATCTACACTAATGCAGCTACAGTCAACTCCCTAGTATCAGATGTTTATGGTCCAATAGGCAACTTTTAACTCATTTAAGTATTTTTGTCATTCCCACTTTTGTTGGGAAGGAATAGTTTAGAAGAGAAAAGCTAATTCAACTTAAGAAAAATTTCAGTGTGCCCCGTGCCCAAATCCCTCTATAATAAGTGTGCAGCATGCCTCCCATCTACAAATAGGCAATCTGTACTTCTGCAAGTATTATGGCTTTTCGTTTCCTTCATTCTCATGCTACAGTATGTCCACTGCCAGGATGAGGATACAGAGGAGCCATGGCCTCACTGTCTGTCAGCTAGGGAGCCCCACTAAGTAAAGAACCCTTCTGGAATTTATAATCACAACACCTATGACTTGGTTTTCACCAACAACCACTCAAGTTCGTCAGAGAGACTTTATGGTTCTTTCATCATGTCATCTCTTTTTATACCTGGCCATGGTAGCGTGCCATTCCTGTCACATCTGAATGTCCTATGTTAACACTCTTGATGATTGAATCTTAGAAACTGCACACATAGATGTAGAAATAAGTAAAGAGAAATCCCACTCACACTCTTTGGACATGCCCACTTCAAAGCACTTCTGCAGGCGGCAGTACTGGCATCGGTTCCTAGTGACCTTGTTAATGACGCAGTTCTTATCTCGATGGCAAGTGTAGATCATGTTCTTCTGAATACTTCTGCGGAAAAAGCCCTGCAAGCAAGAAGATGAGCAGATAAATAGCTAGCTTCATGAGAGACCAGAACCCACCTTGGGATGCACCCTGGGCTCAGTCTGCTGATAGAGGAATGGCTACAAAAACTAAAGTTAAAACCCTAGCCCCCAGGTTTAGAAACACAGTTCAGTGGCTAAGAGCACTTTTGTTCTTGCAGAGGATACAGGTTCTGTACCTGGCACTCACACCTGGCAGCTTACAACTGCCTATAGTTCCAAGGGGCTGGGACACTCTCTTCTCACCTCCTTAGCCCCAAAGACTCTTCCACTCAAAACTAGAGATGGCTGCTAGTGTCTCACTAAAACAAATATCAAGTTAATTTGCTTGGAAAACATCAGACAGAGCTGGAATCCATGCCAGCTTAGTTAAAGTACCTACCTACCTACCTACCTACCTACCTATTATCTATTTGAATTTCTCTCATATTATCCTTTGAGCCAGCTTTGCAGTTAGTCTCCTCATTAAGAAATTAAATACAGTTTTTATTTTACTTTATTTACATGTGTGTGCTGAGTGTGTTGCCATTGTTTTAAACTTCCCGAGAATGCTTTGATAAACTCAGCAACATATTCTGAAACTGTGCCAAACAGTAATGAAATGGGCAAACTTTATGTTCAAAAGTAGGGGCCGTATATCCTCTCTGTCCCCTCTGTTACCATGGTTAATAGAGTGCTGCTTGTTCAAATCAACATGAGGATGTAGCAGGTGATAAATGCTCTTCTGTTATCTTCACTCTCTTCTTTTTGCATGACAGAGAATTGCTGCCCTGAGTATTAAAAGTGTGGGTCTCTACCTGAGCAGTTGCAGTGGGATTAACAACCACTCTACAAACCATTCTCTCAAAGGCAGGAAATATGCTGAACAGTCTTCTCGTGTGGGCAAAACCTTGCCTGCAGTTGATTACCACGGCAGAAGCCTGACTAACTCCCACCAATGCTCACTGACTGTGAGCCAAGAACTCTCACGGAGTGCGTGCTGCTCATGATTTTCACACAGGTGCCCTAGGATTTGAAAAGTCTAAATAAACATATGGTTGTTGGCAAGGTTTTACTGTAAGGGCCTGGGAATCTGGTTTAAGACTAAACCAGAGCTGTCAGAAGCCCCTATACACACATTATTTCAAGAAAACATGGCTTATTTTTCTACCTTCGGTGTTATAAGAATGATCAGAATAGAAAACAACAGGTCACCAGTGTTCTAGAATCTGAGAAGTGTGTACTTTTGTGGCAGGACACCTTTCTCAGAATACTACATGGCACCTCTGGTTCTCAGAGGTACCAACTCGACATTAAAAGAAAAATCATTATTCCTTGACCAAGAACACGGTAGAGACAATAGTCTTTGTGTGTGTGAGGAACAAAAGAGGCAGGAACTCAGGCACCTTTTTCATTTATTAAAACCCAAATATTCAGTTTGGCAATGTTTTAGAGGCTAGGGAGCACAGAAAAAGAACACCATGATATTCAGGGAAATAAGAGAGAACTGGAGAACTTTATCCATCACTAATTGCCCATCAGTATGGCTCAGAAACAATGACCGAAACCAAATACGACTTCTTAGTTTTCCAGATCAGACTTTGGCTGGGTGTCAGCACGTCTCAGTTTCAGGAAATCATTTCCAGCACGGCAGAACCCTTGCTGACTATGATACATGCTGGGAGGTATTTTGATCTGTGTGTTGGGTAAACAGAGACTGTCTGTGATTCATGTGGAGTTTTATGTCAACCACATCTTTGCCTTCCTTCACTGCCATCCTACACAAACCTCACCCCTGCTAGAGACCTCAGCTTCCAGGACTGTGTGTGGATGAGGAGGGGCACAGAGCCCCAGGCCACTGACAATTTAATGGTTTTTTATATGATGCTTTAAGATCAAGATGGAATTGTTTTAGCTCTGGCTTGCTTGAGGATCCAGCACCATAAACATAACCCAGTGAGCCAATGCTCAGATGAAATCTCATGCCCTGTTGATAGTAAGTTTATGGATGGTTCAGAACCCTGGGATGCCCATTCCTTGCTGAGACAGAATATGAGTTAATATCAGGGGCATATCAGCATTTAATAAGAGTTTTCTTTTTTGAGAAATTCTGAGGGAACTCATATTTCTTGTGATTTAAAGCCACATATATGTCTAACTCAAAATCAAAGGCCTCATACGATTGGCCTTCGGTATTAAAAATGGGCTTTAGAGATTCACTTATAATATTTCTTGAAGCAAGTTGATAGTAAACACTCATAGGGCAAAGACCAAAAGGTTGATTATGAGAAGATGAAGAGCTGCTTGTATCTGGGACAAAGTCAGAAGAGGGCAGGCCCAGCAGAGAGCGTGCCTTGCCCTGGGAGTCAAGACCCTGCCAAGAGCCTTCTCACTGTCCCTGGGACATAAGTTTGTCACAACCTTGTACAGCTGAGCTCTCATAGCCTCAATCAGGAACTGGAGGACACACTGATGTGGTCTTCTGCTCTTCTCCAGCTGCCCATACTGGGTTACAAATTCAACACTTTACCAGACAGTGGAAAGCAAGATGGCTAAGAAAGTAGTACTGTCAGGAGACCAAGGAGAGAGACATCTTCCACCAGAATGAGCAGGAGTGGAAGTTTTCTATACTATCTAGAATCTTAAAGGACAGTAAGGACTCCAGTGGCACTTATGGTCACCTCAGAGTCATAACATGGCCTATAGGGAAAGCCTTCAGGTGAATATCTATGGCAGCCGTGAAGCTGGGACCCTTTTGTTGTGATCCAGGGCTAGCGGCTCAGACTTTAGAATGCAGTTTTTTGACCCCAAGTCTCATACTTTTAACCTTACTTTACCCAGATATCCCAGGAAGCTGCCATGAATACCTCACCAACAAAGATTTTTATACTGAGATGCATAAACATGCTAAGATGCTTCTTCTCCTAGCAGCTTTGGTATTCCTTCTTGAAAGCTTCAGTCATTCAAGAAAAGTTGAAGTATTAAGCAACAGTACTGTCTGCTTTCAAGGTTTCATGGATAACATGAGGAGTGCCAATGGTGGGCCTAGTCAAAGCCTACAGAGTCCAAAGACATGATGAATTTTCCTTTATGGGGCAGTAGGACCACCGTCATCTCTGGTACCCAAGTCTTTATGCTATTGACAAAGGCCTGGCAGGGAGGCTGGCTTCTGTAACTGCAGCAAACACACTAGTGTCATCACAGTGTTCACTACAGCTTCCTGGAATGATGGCAGGTAATTGGATGAGGTGAGAGAGAATGTCAAGAAAATGGCTATTTGATCCCTGGAAGGTTAGTGTATGCTAGGGTTATGACAGAATTTGACACATAGTAGATGTTCAATAAATAATTATTGATTGAATGAATGATGATGTTCAAGTTATAACCAGAGTATATAGGATAGTTTTGTATTCATACCTCAGTTCATT